>NW_018128334.1:185695-187179 GCF_001952655.1 Monopterus albus
ATCGTGTGTGTTAGTGAAGAAATTGTATTACAAAAAAACATGGCTAGTAAAAACAACAACAACAAAAAAAAATGTTATAACTGTCCCCAGCCCAATGGAGATGTCTTAAAATGTCTTGTTTCATTTGACCAAGAGTCCAAAACCAAAAGATCTTTTGTTTAATATCATATAAAACAGAGAAACCTGGAAAATCATCACATTTTTAGAAGCTGAAGTCAGACAGAGGTTGCTATTTCTCACATTGTTTGCTTAGGATATGATTGAAATTATTAATGTTACCAAATATTGATATAATTTCTAATTATCAACTAATAACTGCAGCAAAAGAAGACACAAGACTATGTCAGGCAGTATGAAATCGACCTGTTGAACATGGACCATAAGCCTGGAAGTGCACTCGGCCTCCTGATATCCTTACTGTGACTCAACACTGACACCTCTCTACTTGTGTCTCCAGATTCAGACCCGTCCATGTTGACCAGTCACAGATCCAGCTCTGTTAACGGAACCAGTGATCCTGACAGTGTCTCCTTCTTCATCCTCCAGGGCCTCTCCAGCCTCGGTGACAGACCGATGATCCCGTTTGTCATCCTGCTGCTGGGTTACGTCATCATCCTGGGAGGAAACAGCATGATCATCTTTGTGGTACAAAACAAAGCTGTGTCTCTGAATTTGTTCTGTATTGTCTCAGCCTGAGTAAGATCAAATTGTTAGTTATTATTTCCACGTTTTCCTCATCAGACACTGACTGATCCAAAGCTCCACTCTCCCATGTATTTCTTCCTCTGCCACCTCTCCTTTGTGGACATAGTCTACACCACCACCACCATCCCCAAAATGCTGGCTGGCTTCCTGTCAGATGTGTCAATCATCTCAGTCCCAGGCTGCTTCCTCCAGATGCATTTTTTCATGCAGCTAAACTGTACCGGTCATGCCATCCTGACTGTCATGGCATACGACCGTTATGTGGCCATCTGCCACCCTCTGCACTACACCTCCATCATGACCCGACGTGTCCAGACGCTCCTTATAGCAGGAGCCTGGGGCTTCAGCACCTTCTGCCCATTGCCGGTGACCACCATTGCCTTACTCCGACCTTACTGCGGTCCGAATGTGGTCAAACATGGCTGGTGTGACTTCTCATCTGTAAGGCGACTGGCCTGTGCTGACACCTCAGTGGATAACATTGTTTCCCTTTTCTTTGCCGCATTGTCTTTACTGATCCCAGGAGTCCTCATCCTGACCTCCTATGTCCTGATTGGCATTTCACTATCAAGGATGGGTGCTGGTCAGAGGCTGAAGGCCTTCAGGACGTGTGCTGCCCACCTGACTGTGGTGTCCATCTCGCCATCATGACCAGACATGTCCAGCTGCTCCTCATTGCAGGAGCTTGGGTCTTCAGCGCCTTCTGCATTCTGCCAGTCAACATCATTGCCTTACTCCGACCATACTGCGGTCCAAATGTGGTCAAACATGGCTGGTGT
>NW_018128334.1:205091-205497 GCF_001952655.1 Monopterus albus
ATAAAAAACATAGTTAGTAAAAAAAAAGTTATAACTGTCCCCAGCCCAAGGAAGATGTTTTATTTGACCAAGAGTCCAAAACCAAAAGATCTTTTGTTTAATATCATATAAAACAGAGAAACCTGGAAAATCATCACATTTTTAGAAGCTGAAGTCAGACAGAGGTTGCTATTTCTCACATTGTTTGCTTAGGATATGATTGAAATTATTAATGTTACCAAATATTGATATAATTTCTAATTATCAACTAATAAGTTCAGTAAAATAAGACACAGGACTATGTCAAGCAGTATGAAATCGACCTGTTGAACATGGACCATGAGCCTTGAAGTGCACTTGGCCTCCTGATGTCCAGACTGTGACTCAACACTGACACCTCTCTACTTGTGTCTCCAGATTCAGACCC
>NW_018128334.1:206077-214315 GCF_001952655.1 Monopterus albus
GTGTGGCTTCTCATCTGTAAGGCGACTGGCCTGTGCTGACACCTCAGTGGATAACATTGTGTCCCTTTTCTTTGCCGCATTGTCTTTACTGATCCCAGGAGTCCTCATCCTGACCTCCTATGTCCTGATTGGCATTTCACTATCAAGGATGGGTGCTGGTCAGAGGCTGAAGGCCTTCAGGACGTGTGCTGCCCACCTGACTGTGGTGTCCATCTCTTTCACCTCAGCTGCCTTTGTATACATTTCGTACAGAGTGACAAACTTTTCACCAGAGGTACGAGACTCAAATGACCTGACTTAAGATTTACCTTTCCTGTTTTAGTTTGTCTCACAAATGTCCACCAAGAGTGGAAATCTGAAAACATCCAGAAAGTGCTGCAACTGGTCATTCTTCTTGGAAAAAATGACAGGTATGCTAAGCCTACCTTGTTTGTCTAGTAAGGTGTTCTTTTTGTCTTTTAGGTTCGTATCATTGTAGCTGTGCTGTACGCTGCCCTGACTCCTTTCCTGAACCCAGTGATCTATAGTCTGAGGAACAAGGAGCTGCAAGAGTCCATCAGAAGGACACTGGTCAGGTTCAGGCCTGCTACTGTTTTAGCATCCTGACTGGGAAACCTGCCCTTCTACTAACTGGACACAAGAGAAAAGGCACCTGAGTAATCAGGCAGCTTAAATTCCATCTGAGACTAAAACATGATGTTTATTTCAATCATACTGAAAACCTCCTACTTATTATGTATGTTTAAGATAAATGTTAAACATATTTAAGATTTAAAAGTACACTTTTTTGTTCTATACCATAAGAAAACATACCAACACATTCTGCACAACACAGCACAGGATATTAAAGTTGTGTCCAATATCTGTTTTACCCAGTTTGATTTCAACATACCCCAGATTTTCTCAAGTATATTATTTCTATTGTACCAATTCTGTAAGGCTTTATATAACTCACTAGTAAAATCTTCTGCTGTATCTAAGCTGAGCAGTATCCTCAGTAATCACATCCATCCATCCATCCTCTATACTCCTTATCCTAACAAGTGTTGTCAGGGGCCTGGAACCAAATTCTCAATAGTCCCCTATCTAAAGAACAGATCCATGAAGACATTGGGCCACAGTTAAATTGTGATGCCTGCAGTTTGGTCTTTTGCCACAATGCTTAGTACTCTTACAGTGTATTGACAGGTTGTGTTTTCAGCTCTGTGTGCAGCAATTATTGCCTCCGCTGGTGTGTGAACTATAGGTAGGCAGACAACAGACTCATCAGTAGTGGGACTCAGACAGAAGAGCTTTTCACATTAGCCTGAGCAAAACGCCACCGACCCAGTAACAGTAACTAAGCCGACCGGGTCCGGATACTCAACCATCTGCAACATGTCACATTGTGGTGGCTTCACTGTGCTGACATTAATAGTTGTACAGTAAAGGACGGGGATTATACAGTACACAATATATGTTTCTTTCTCAGGAAACATGAGGCTCGTCTCTTTCCAGCAACCAGTTCCACAGGCTGAGGACAGTATCACTGGACAGTGTCTGCAGTGAGAGAGTCACTGGTCTCTGCTCTGGTCTCGCTGCTCCACCAGCTCCTCGCTGCACAGAGCAACATGTTTGAACTGTTTGTTGGAAACACACGGCCTCCTGTGTTTCCTGAGGAGGAAACCTGCCCCCCAGTGCAAGTTATTTCTTCTGTGTTTTACTGCTCAGTCCACAAAGTAAAGGTCCACCCTGGACAGGTCACCAGTCTCTCACAGGGCTGACACTTGGAGACAAACAACCACACACACTCACTCCTACAGGCAATTTAGAAATCGCCAGTCAACCTAATCTACATGTCTGTGGACTGTAGGAGGCAGCCAGAGTACCCGGAGAGAACCCACGCAGGTACAGGGAGAACTTGCAGACTTCACCCAGAAAGGTCCTGGGTCGACTTGAACCCTGACCTGAAAAAAAAACTGTAAGTGACTGATTATTGGAGCTGACAGTGTGGTGGGTAGAGCAGCTGCCTCTCAACTTGGAGGTTGAAGGTTCAAATCTCAGTGCCTGCAGTTCACATGTCGAAGTGTCCTTGGGCAAGACACTGTGGCCCCCGATGGTTAGAGCCATCGGTTGAGTTGGCGCCACAGATGGTTGCCTTGGTTCTGTACTGGAAACAAATTCCTTGTGTGTAACATACTTGGCCTATAAAGGTGATTGTCCTTATCTGTTTTCTGATCTACTTGTTGTTGTGAAGCAGTGTTACACATCCTAAAGTACAGGCCTGAAAATAACCTGAAACTGCTCTTTATACAGTTGTGATCTCCTCCCACAGCAACCGGTGGGATAAAATGAAAACTGCCAGTGACTCTAGCGCATACACAGTTCCCATCCTGGCCTGTCAAGTCACTTCACAGTAATATTTACAGCCCAAACATGAGTGTGCAAAAGTTACATGCCATTATGTTGTATTAAGTGACAAGAGCTGCCCATTTACAGGACTCTTACCTGTTCAACACAGTAGCACAGGCCACATCTCAATCACTCCTCACCTGAACTGGGCTGTGAGGCCCACATAACTGAGTTCTGATTGCCTCCTGCTGACCATTTATAAAACTATCACACACATGTTCATGATCATACACGACATATTTGTAGATGCAGTGTGACCTGCACATTCCGAGGATATCATTAAATCTGATGTACACCACAAATCACTGCTCACAATCCTGCCTAGAAATCAGAGTAAAAGAAGCTGAAGAACTTCACTGAGAAACCTCATGTTTTTAGGTTTCCCTCAGTATCACAGTGAGACCTGTGTGTACACAGTCCTCTGGCTCGCTGTGTTACTGCTACTGTCAGGGCTCTTCTGGTAAAAACATGCTTAAAACTTCAGCACTTCAGATATATATCATAGAAACAATGAGGAATTTAATCAAAGGCTGAAGTAGATGCAAAAGTTTAACATGTATAAAATAGAATCTAAGTGACAGAACTTCATCCGAACTTCACATTAGAATTAGCAGGGACAAACTCAGCACGTCTGAGTTTCTGCTGACATTTGATAATGTTACACTGATAGAATGATCATGGTGCTGCCAAGTGTCTTGTTATTGTGCAACATGCTGAGTGCGTGATAAAGTTTGTCCACGTTCCAGCTCTCTCTCACCGCCTGTCTCTCTGGTTATTTCCTGGTTCCAGGTGTTTGTTTTACTTTGTCTCCGTGTTGGCAGCAAGTCTTTTCTCCGTGTGTGAAGCTTTGGTAAGTGCCAGTGTGTGAATGACTCCCAGCTGCTCTGTGGTCTCACTCTTAGTTTCATGGGACTGTAACAAGTCGAACGTGCAGGTGTTTGAAAAGCTGCTGTTTGTCTGGAGAAGAGCTTGGCCCTGTGCTAACAGTTAGCCACCGTGTCCAGCTGCTAGTAGTAGGAAGGAGCAGAGCTACATGGCAGAAATACAGTTCACGTGCGGCTGTTTCTGTGTCACATGTTGTTCTAGTCGTGTGGTTGGGGGGAGGGTGACCCTACTGACAGATGCTCTGAGGCCGGTGGATGCAAGTAAGGCGCTAGCAGCCATGTGGCATAAATCACAGTAAATAGCAGCAGGCCTGAGCTTGACAAGTCTGTAGGTTGGTGAAGACAACAATCCAGTATCTATCAAGGGCGGGAGGAGGGGTGTAGATGCTCAGTGTGACGAAGCTCTGAAGAAGGTGTGTGGAGGAGTGGCCTGAGAATAGCTGGGAACAGGAGCACAGGGAGGCGGGGCTCAGTCTGCAGGTAGAGAAACAGGTAACACAGGTGAAAACGGGAGAAGCCATGAGTAATGAGCAATGAGTCCCAGGTCTGCATTGAACGCTGTCCTCATGTCAGAGTACAGTGTCCTATCAGCTCCATGTAGTGCCAGTACCAAGAGTCCGAGTCCACGGTACAGTAAAACACCCCCTGTGAGCGTTGAACTATAACAGACATGATGAGCTCTTTGTCCCTGATGCCTTCATGTGTCAGCAGCATTTTACTGTTGGAGCTTTTGAAGTGAAGCTCCTGTTGACCTGTTTGATATGGAGCTGCAGGGGTTTGTGTCATTAGTGAGCAGTCTGCTGATGATGGTCTGGGCTCATCAGAGACCAGTCGGGTCTGGTCAGAGCCAGAATAAAGGGAAAAATGGCCATCCCAGTGTCCCACAGCCCAAAGTGACCTCTTCACTCAGCGTGTTGTGTCCAGTGACTAAGTGTGTGAAGCTAAGCTGCTTCCGTTAGCGACGGCAGCCTGACATCAGATGGACTGATGGAGGATCAGCAGTATCTTCTCTCTGTGTTTCCTCTACAGCTGAAGCTCCCCAGTCTCTGGGACTGGATGGGAACTCAGCAACTGAGGATCTACCCAGGAACATGTCAGTGCTACTGTTGTACTGACTGGGTGCAGCTCTGCCATGAGTCGGTGTGAGGACAGAGAGGAGGGAGGCCGTCCCTCTGAAAGCCCTCTGTGTGGGGACCATGAGAGCCAGAGCACAGCTCCCAGGTGAGACGAGGATCTCCAAGACTCTTCTCCATGTCAGAGCTCAGCACCACACATCACTGCACCATCAGGATTCACACTCACTGTCACATCTGGCACTCAGCTGCTCAGGAGCTCCACATTAACTACTGACTGTCTGAATGAACAGAAAGACGACCACTGACCGGTCGACCGATCGACCGAGGTGAGACGGCGTCTGTCATCAGACATGTGGTGATGAACAGGATTACATTACTCATCCACTGGCTTCTTACTGGTTTTCTGTCTGTTTCCAGCATTTCAACTGGTCCCAGTCTGCTCCCACTTCAGCTGCTTTCAGGTTCAATCTACTTTTCATTTGTCACTTGTTTGTTTGTATCAGGAGGCGGCAGCAGAGACCTGAACCCAGCTGTTTGTCCACGAAGAGTGACGGGTCTATGGGTCATCCTATAACCTTTAAATCTGAACGTGCTGATACGAGGTAATAATTATTTTAACCATGTTATTATCTGCCTCTCCTACAGAGGTGACTCATGTCTTGTTTCAGGACTGAACCAGTTGCTGAGGAAGCTGCTCATCTTCCTCCATCACAGTTCCACAGTTGTTGTTGGTGCCTTGTAAACAAACAAACAGAGGGTGTTCAGGCTTTACAGGTGCCAGGTGAGCCAACTAGTGAGCTGGGTCCTGACTTCCTGAATAGTCGACCAGACAGCAGCTGGATCTCCCACACTGGACCTGGAACTTTCTTGCTGTGAGGCAACAGTGCTAACTACCGCTCTGCTGCGCTGCCCACATATGTCTAATAAAAACCAAACTTACTTAATAAACAAACATTGAGCAGTCTCGAACCAGAATCAAATGCCAAAGAGAAGAAGCAAGTCTTCAGTAGCAGCCTGATACCTGGTGGAAGGCTGGTCTACAGTTTCATTCCTGTGACCTCTTTGACTCCTGCAACAGCAAAAGCTCACTCACTCCTAGATTTAACCTTTGACCTTAGCACATCACAAAATAACTGGTTAAAAGACCTGACAGATTCTTCTTATAGGTGGTGATCTAAGAACTCTGTGAGACAGGAGGCGCTGGACCATTTAAAGGTTTAGAAACAAACAGCAGCATCTTAAAATCAGTTGTAAAACAATCAGTGAAGTGAGGCAAGACTGGGGTGATGTGGTCATGTTTACATGCATTTGTTGGAAGATGAGCAGTAGCATTTTGCACCAGCTGAACACGGGAAATGGATAAATGATTAACTCCAGCACACAGCATGTTACAGTGATCTAACCTAGGACTGATCAAAGCTTAACTTGCTTTTTCAAACCATTAAAAGATGGAAAAGGCTTCATTTTGGATAAAAGTCTCAGCTGGAGGAAACTAGATTTACTGACTGAGCTAATCTGTTGGTCTAATTTGAGTGCACTGTCAAATATCACCCCAGGACTCTTCATATGGGGTTTAATGTGTGGGGCCACAGGGCCGAAGTTGTAATTAGGAGCATCTGCTGAGCCTGGGCCCCCAAACATCACACAGTCCATCAGCCATGGTGTAATGACTCTCACACAGTTGACCAGAGTGTGTAGTGGGTTTCTCCTTGTTGCTTTCAAAGGCAGGTACATTTGAATATCATTGGTCTAGCAATGGAAAGTTAGCCCATATTTCTTCACGATCGACCCCAGTGGAAGCTTCTATAAAAAAAAAAGGACAGGACCGAGAACGGGGCCCTGGGGGACCCCACAAGTGAGGAGAGCAGTGGAGGAAAAGAACTTACCGATACTCATAGATGAAATCCTACTGACTGGATACCACTCACATCCTTTAAAAGCAGCATGATCCACTGTATCAAAAGTAAGATCCAAACGCACTAAGATGCCAGTATTTCCAGCACAAACAGCTAAATTTAGTCATGTTTCTTTCCTTAAAAATATAAACTAACCATGATGAAGGTCAGTGTTGGGTTCAGGCCGTCCCCTTACACTGAGACAAAGTCAGTGGGAGCAGCCTCGCATGTTGTCATAAAACAGCTTTGGTACAAACTGGCTTCAGCAACTGCAGCTGTGAGTTCTTCATGTTAAATAAAGACCTGATATTTGTCCTGTGTCCAGCGTCAAAGCCGTGTGACACTGAATCCTTCCCTCTGAGGGCTGATCAGGACGGCAGCTGCTGTGGCCAGGGATGCCGTGTGTAGACCTATATGTAGTTCCTGAGGGGAGAACAGATTGTTACTGAGCCATACAGCTCCTAGAAAATACCCTGGTTTCTTCCTCCCTCATGACTCCTGACTGAGTCGCCTGCCATCCTCATGTCATCGCTGCAGGAGTCTGACCTCATCAGTCACCTTTAATAAGTTGTGTCACATGTGAGTCCTGGCTTTTCCCTCAAGTCTCTCTTTCCTCCCCAGAGTTCAGCAGCAGAGCTCAGAGGTTCACAGTGATCAGTCTGCACAGCAGCATCAGCCAGACCTGGACTCCATATTTATGGTGTGTACATGTGCACTCACACTTTGTCCTAGGAACCACACAGCACACAGAGTGAACACTAAACACCCACTCAGGTCCTGACAGACTCCATGCTGCTGTGTTCAGACCAGCAGCCTTCAGACCAACACAGGAGTCACATGTTGGGTTGGACCAGTTTCACTTCACTGTTCACTTTCTCATTCTGTTCCAGCTGCTGGAGGAGAACATGGTCACTTTTGTGAAGAACGAGCTGAAGAAGATCCAGAGGGTCCTGAGTCCAGATTACCCAGAATGCTTAGAGTTGGATGGTGAGAATGAAGAGCAAAGGAGGAGCAGCAGAGAGTCATTTGTGCAGATCACAATGAACTTCCTGAGGAGGATGAAGCAGGAGGAGCTGGCTGAGCGTCTGCAGAGCAGTAAGAGGAACAGGTTTAACATGGTGGAAAGAGGAAGTGGAGGTGACATGGGAGAGGTTTCCACTGACACACTGTGCTCTAGATATGCTGCACACATCTGCACCAGACCACAGGCTGTTTGTCTCCACTGATGATACAAACTCTACACACACTGACATGTTTAGAGTGTCTGACTTTCTGAAGGATCTACTCACTGATTTAACTTCTTGTTTGTTCACTCAGGACTTGATCCTGGAATCTTTCGACGTAAACTGAGGTCTAAGCTGCAGCAAAAGTTCCAGTGTGTGTTTGAGGGGATTGCTAAAGCAGGAAGCCCAACCCTTCTGAATCAGATCTACACAGAGCTCTACATCACAGAGGGAGGGACTGGAGGGGTCAGTGATGAACAGGAGGTCGGGCAGGTGGAAACAGCATCCAGGAAACCAGTCAGACCAGAAACAACCATCAGACAGGAAGACATCTTTAAACCCCCACCTGGAAGAGATGGACCAATCAGAAGAGTGATGACAAAGGGAGTGGCTGGCATTGGGGAAACAGTCTTAAACCAGAAGGTCACCCTGGACTGGGCTGAAGGCAAAGCCAACCAGGACATCCACTTCACATTTCCATTCACTTTCAGAGAACTGAATGTGCTGGGAGAGAAAAAGTTCAGCCTGGTGGAACTGGTTCATCACTTCTTTACTGAAACCCAAGGAATCTGCAGCTTTGAAGAGTTCCAGGTCGTCTTCATCTTTGACGGTCTGGACGAGTGTCGGCTTCCTCTGGACTTCCACAGCACTGAGGTCCTGACTGATATCACACAGTCCACCTCAGTGGATGTGCTTCTGACAAACCTCATCAGGGGGAACCTACTTCCCTCTGCTCACCTCTGGATAACCACACGACCTGCAGCAGCAA
>NW_018128334.1:214708-222876 GCF_001952655.1 Monopterus albus
TGGGACAGATCCACACTGGAGTCCAGCGAACAGGGAGATGATCCAGTCTCTGGGAAAACTGGCTTTTGAGCAGCTGCAGAAAGGCAACCTGATCTTTTATGAATCAGACCTGACAGAGTGTGGCATCGATATCAGAGCAGCCTCCGTGTACTCAGGAGTGTTCACACAGATCTTGATAGAGGAGAGAGGACTGTACCAGGGCCGGATGTTCTGCTTCATCCATCTGAGTGTTCAGGAGTTTCTGGCTGCTCTTCATGTCCATCTGACCTTCATCACCTCTGGAGTCAATCTGATGTTAGAAGAACAAACATCATCCCAGGAGTCTGAAACAAGAGAAGAGGAATCTGCAGAGACACTCTTCTACCAGAGAGCTGTAGACGAGGCCTTACAGAGTTCAAATGGACACCTGGACTTGTTCCTCCGCTTCTTCCTGGGCCTTTCAGTGCAGACCAATCAGACTCTCCTACAAGGCCTGCTTACACAGACAGGAAGTGGCTCACAGACCAATCAGAAAACAGTCGAGTACATCAAAAAGAAGATCAGCGAGGATCTGTCTACAGAGAGAAGCATCAACCTGTTCCACTGTCTGAATGAACTGAATGATCAGTCTCTAGTGGAGCAGGTCCAACAGTCCCTGAGATCAGGACATTTCTCCACAGATAAACTGTCTCCTGCTCAGTGGTCGGCTCTGGTCTTCATCATACTGTCATCAGACAACGATGTAGCAGTGTTCGACCTGAAGAAATACTCTGCTTCAGAGGAGGCTCTTCTGAGGCTGCTGCCTGTGGTCAGAGCCTCCAACAAAGCTCTGTGTGTGCACATAGAACAGTCTAGGTTAAGTTGATGTTTGTCTTTAGTCAAGACAAAAAGCTGATGTTTGTAACTGGTATCTACGGTTTTGCTGGTTTCTCTCCAGGCTGAGTGGCTGTAACCTGTCAGTGAGAAGCTGTGAAGCTCTGTCCTCAGTTCTCAGCTCCCAGTCCTCTAGTCTGAGACACCTGGACCTGAGTGACAACCACCTGCAGTACTCAGGAGTGAAGCTGTTATCTGCTGGACTGGGGAGTCCACATTGTGAACTGGAAACTCTCAGGTCAGGACTCAGATTTTTCTCTGCATTGTCTTACAGGGTGTTCAGTCCTTTTTACTGTGTCATTCAAGTTGAACTTTTTTATTGATCAGAAAGTTGTGGTTTCTTTCGCTCTTTTGCCTCATTGAGTTAATCCCAGTTTCTGGTCTTAAGTTCATGTGAGCAGCTGCACTGGAAATATGTTGACTGAAACAGATGTTGGCAGCTAAAAAAGAAGAAGCTGAGGATTTCAGGGGCCTTCTCAGTTCATCATTTCTCAGCATTTCTGACAGACAGTCTGGTCAATGATCTTGTAGTGGATTCACACACTAATAGAAATCATCAAGTTCCAGTGTGGTGAGTCTGGAGGCCAGTTTCTCTCTGAGCTTTGAACCAGTGATCAATTCCTCTGTTTGGTGCTGGTTGAGCTGCAACCAGCTTGGTGGCATCCAGGCATTTCTGTCTAAAATCTAGTGAAGAAGTGAGTCACTGGTCCCAGTGTGGTCAGGAGACACGGCCACATAGAGCAGAGTGTCATCAGCATATCTGAGGACAGAGATGCTGTGTTTCCTGATGACACTGCCACCGTGACTACTGACCTCACCGTCCCTGTCTCCTTTGTAAACATAAATTTGCAATAACATCTTTTCTATGACCAGCAACATAGTCTTACAATTTATACGATACAAGACCATTTACAGGACCCATATTACACAAAATAAAATGTTCTAAATGGGTTTCACTGACACAGACATCTGCTCACAATGCATTCTAGGTTGCACCAACAATTATTTTCATGCTAGTTGGATCTGTCAACCAGTTCATTCCCTCTGGATAGCAGTGACAGACAAACTCTCCACCATCTTGTGCTGTAGAATCCCTCCTTCTCCATTACTTTGCTTACTCGGTAATATCATAGAAATCGACCACCTATCAATTAAATACAAATACTCACTTCTCATTTCCCTTGCTATTGCCAAGAAAACAATATTTCAAAACTGGAAATCAAAAAAATCACTACACGTAAACCACTGGACCAACCTTCTAATAGAATACATCACATTAGAGAAAATGACATTCACTCACAAGAATATTTTATCAGCTATCAAACCCATTTCTAACACATTTCAACTTGAACCAAATTTCTGGGGCTGAGGCCATGCACATTCCCCCCAACCTCTAAAAATTTAACAAGATGATTTTATTAGTAGTACTGTTATCATCATTATTATTGGTAATAGTTTGTTTATTTATTTTCCCTCCTTTTCCCTTTCTTGCGTTTCATGTTATATCTTGCTGCTTGCTACTGTGCTGTAACCTTTTTAAACCTATATAAAATTCTTGAAAGGGTTAATACTTTCTCTCTTTATTGAGTCAATTTTGATGTTATTAATATTTTTATGATTTAGTTGGTTTACACTTTTAAGTGGTAAGAGTTCTGACTGCACTTACAGGCACACAAACATAATGAGTGTTTGATATTACACAACAATTCAGTGTTGACAGTAGACCAACACTGAACTGCTAAAATGATTTTTAGACAGCTATATCAGAAAATATTTTATACAAAATACCCAGCTGCTTACTTATTACACAATACAAACTGCCCTTTGAATTTCCTATCCTTAATGACATCTTATGTCAACTAAATACTGTGCAAAGTAAATATGGTTTTAAGTGGCCAGTGTCACAGCTTTTATGGGTTATTTCAAACAAAATTTAACACTTCCTCAAAGAACCAGAGCCTTCTGGTTTATAAAATTCTCAGTAGGAATAACACCTGAGGGTATAAAGAGGTAGCTGCTTATAAGTGCAGGTTGTTATTATTCGGGAGGTTTTGGGGTCTTATCCTGAATTAATAACATGTAAGAGGGAGGTCTGCAGGGAACTCTGTTTGCAGGTTTATGGTAGTCAATTACTGAGTGAATATCTCCGCCAAAAAACCTCAAGCAGTGTTTGGAGCTTTAATATGTTTCAAATATGCCACCTTAGTGCGAGAGGTTAAGCTTTATTCCTATTTCCAGAGGTTAGCATATCGTGGCATTCATACAACAGTTAAACATATAAAGACCCACTGATGTAGGGAGTTTAGACTGAAAGTCAGAACCCGTGTGTGTGTGTGTGTGTGTGTGTGTGTGTGCATGAATCCCCAGAACAGACATCAGTACATTTCAGCATGTAGATCTGGTTTCAGGTGATGAAACGTCTCCAGGAAACGACTGTGAGTCACTGTATTGTTCTGTGAAGTGATGGAAACATGTCTGTGTGTTCAGGCTGTCAGGCTGTCTGGTCACAGAGGAAGGCTGTGCTTCTCTGGCCTCAGCTCTGAGCTCCAACCCCTCCCATCTGAGAGAGCTGGACCTGAGCTACAACCATCCAGGAGACTCAGGAGTGAAGCTGCTGTCGGTTGGACTGAAGGATCCAGACTGGAGACTGAAGTCCCTCAGGTAATACTCTTTCAGGTTCAGACGGACCACAGAGACCACAGACCAGACTCTCACAGGTACAGACAGACCACAGACCGGACTGTCTCGGGTACAGACGGACCACCAACCGGACTGTCTCCGGGACAGACGGGCCCCCAAACCGGCTTGGGTACAGACAGCCCGCAGACAGCAGCAGCTGTCACACTGTGCCTCTGTCTCTCTGACTGACTGAGGAACTCCAGTCCATGTTTAATGGTGGATGTGAGTGAAGGTCTGTCGCTGACTTTGTCTCTTCCCCCAGGGTGGACCCTGGTGGACCGCAGTGGATGAGACCTGGTCTGAGGAAGTGTGAGTGTGTTTAAGTTTGATTCCTGCAAACCCAGCTGCACATGTTCCACTAGATGTAGACATTTCCTTGACTGAAGGGCAAAGATGAGTTTCTGCAGAGTTTCATTCAGGATTTAGCTTCTGGTTTTTGTCTGTGTGGTTGGAAACATGTTAGAATTCAGTCAGTCGGTTTAAAATCCACAGACACCACAGACACAACAAAGTGAACACAGTGACCCAACAAACACTAATGTCACAGTGGAGCCAGCAGAAGCCAACTTTGTCCTTCTGCCACTGATATTATAGAGGAGCCATGCTGCCTTCAGGTGCTGCTCGTAAGCTCGTACTTCAGGAGATTGTTTGTGGAGCTAATCAGAGTTGCTCTGTGCTGCAGTGGAAGATGATGAACCAGGTTGATGAGTGAGACTTGATACAATTCATGTATTTATTGATCTCCATTAGCAGCCGTCCTTGGGCCACAACAGGAAACAGCATAATATTGCTGACATCTGGCACCAGATGCATAAAACTCTGCGTAGATTCACGACTAAAGCTGTGTGTACAAAAATGAGCAAGCACATTGTTTTTGTCAAATTCATAAAACCACACCTACGCCCGCCGCTGCTTTATAAATCCCAATTGTTGTGGAATTGGGCGCCTCTGCACAGGATTATTTCACCTTTTTTTAATTGTTGTTGTTTTGTTTTTTCTTCTGGAACTTATTTTTTGACTTATTGAAAGTGACTGGAGAAGTAGAGAAAAGAAGATTCAATTTGTTTGGTGGCGACTGGCAGGTTATTAATACATCAGGTCAGATCAGACAGCCGTGGCTGAGGTAGAGAAAAAAGTGTTGGATTGTAAGGGAGAGGCAGAAAAGTGCTTAAGTCCTCCTCCTGTTGCCTTCACGTTCTTTGTGCTCCTGTGTGCACTTTCAGTGTGCATTCTTTGGTGCACAAAGAGCATGAAGGCAACAGGAGGAGGACACCTCCTGCATTATCTACAGCAGATGAACGTATCGCAGTTTCAGCGACACAGCTTCACAGGGAACAATGTCTAAACACTGTTTCTGGTCTTATAGGGGCGTTGTCAAGATCCTGCACTAAGGCTAGAACAGATGTCCTTATGCACGACCACCACGCCACCTAGAGCTGTTTCTACACTGCTGTAATGTAATCACAGACCTGTAAAAGGCTAGTTGCTAGTCTGGTGACATCTCAATCATGATTTTATGAAAATCAATTAATGACAGTAATATCAGCACTTTACAGAATCATTTACAAGAAAGTTTGTCATGAAAAACTAGAAAATAACATCAAGGTAAAAGAAATAAGAACAATCAGCCCAACATAAACGTAGTGTTTAAAAATACATTTTGTGAAGTGAAGAATATGTAAAGAGATAAAACTAATGCAGGTTGTTTACAACAGGCTGTCTCACCTTATTTTTCATTTCCTCTTCACCATGTCACACATTCTCAAACCATGTGCATACATGGTCTGAAGTAGACGTGGGGCGCACGTTCTTCCCACACACTGTGTTTATACACAAGGTTTTGTGTGCACTCATCGTTTATGCATCTGGCCCCTGGACTCTCATGTTAAGTCACTGCTCATATTGGTGTAACTGGATTGTTGTATTTCAGTTTCAATGGAGCCAAACATGAGTTGCAGTAAATCTGAAATGTCAGTGTGAATGAGTTCCTCAGAAATTGTCAGTAAAGTTGTTCCTACACCAACAGATGATAAACTGCTGCTGTGTCTTTTCTCTCTATCAGATTTCTGTGAACTGGAACTGGACACAAACACAGTGCACAGAAAACTACGACTGTCTGACAACAACAGGAAGGTGACACGGGTCTGGGAGGATCAGTTATATCCTGATCATCCAGACAGATTTGACTACTGGCCTCAGCTGCTGTGTAGAACTGGTCTGACTGGTCGCTGTTACTGGGAGGTCGAGTGGAGAGGATGGGTTGAAATATCACTGAGTTACAAAGGAATCAGGAGGAAAGGAGTCAGTTATGACTGTTGGTTTGGAGGGAATGATCAGTCCTGGAGTCTGCACTGCTATGAGGATGGTTACTATGTCAGACACAATAAGAGAGAAACATCCATCCCCTCCTCAGTGTCTCACAGAGCAGCAGTGTATGTGGACTGTCCTGCCGGCACTCTGTCCTTCTACGCAGTCTCCTCTGACACACTGATCCACCTCCACACCTTCAACACCACATTCATTGAACCTCTTTATCCTGGGTTCTGGTTCAGTTCTGGTTCCTCAGTGTATCTGTGTGGTGCGTAGGTGTGAGATTCTCCTGTGGACAGAAACTCTGAAGATCAGCTGCTGAGGTCAAAGGTAACTCTGTTCACCATCCCACTCTCTGCACTGTGAAGCAGATCTGTCTTCGAGTCAGACACCAAACACTCATTTGTCTAATTTCATCATTTTAACCATCAACATTTGAAGAGTTCAGTCAAATGGTTTTGATTCTTTGTGATGATTATTGTTGTCTCAGTTCACTCTGCTGTTGATGCTGCCAGGATCCACTGAGCAGCATCCAGCTCTGCTCAGGGTTTAACAGAGTCTCTGTTCAACATCTGTCCAGCTGTTGAAGCCCACAGTCAGGTTGAGTCGAATTTAACCTTGTATCATGTTATTGGATTATTATGACTGATGCATTATTGTGTTCATATTATGCAGCTGGTAAAGGGGGAGTGTATGTTAACTACCGTTTATTCTCATACTGTGAAGTACTTTACATCCTGCTGGGTAGCTGGTGAGTGTCCCACCAGGGATCAATAAAGTCTGATCACAGCCTGTGATAACGTGATCATTTATTGGTTGGTTATATGTTTTTGTTCTTCTGAATCTACATATTATCTTCCGCTGCCAGAACAGTGTAGTGCTGTAAATAGTAGTGTTTGCACCTGAAATGTAGTAGAGATGTGTGAAGTTTCATAAATAGGAAATATTCCAATAAAGTGTAAATACATGAACATTGTATTTATACCCAGTAGTTGAGTAGATGTACTTAGTTTTTCCCACTGATCTTGAATCTAGTGCATTCTAGACAACTCCTGAGCCAAGACAAACTACATAAGAAGAGTTACTGTACAGTGCGTCACCATTTTAGCAGCCTTTGGCTTTTCCTGTAGGAAAAGTCAGTGTTTAAGTGTTAAATTGAGAGTTTTAAAGCCATGAACATAGTTTTTTCTTGTTGTTAACATCAAACTGATTTAGCAATGCCAGTATTCCTAATAGTCCCGGTTGCTCTTCTGCACGTCTTGTCTGAGCCGTCAGTGTTAGGATCGCTCGACACAATTGTGAGCGAGCAGTAAAGAACAGACCCAGGCGGCTGGCTTCGGTGCAATAGGTGGATTTATTTACAATAGTGAAACAGGGGTGCAACAATATATACAACAAACAAGCGTGAATGACTGAAATGAATATCACCGGGTGATGACCAGCATTAGTGAAGGGGTTATTGTCCGTGGAGTGATGAGGTTGGGCTGCAAGGGAAGGCGACACTCCTGAGCTGGTCAAGGTGGTGATCCGGTAGACTGAGGAGTAACAGAGAGTGGATTGAATGATGAGACTGTGCATCGACCTGTGGAAGAGGTTGGTGGAGCTGAGGAAGCCAAGGTCCAGAGGAGAGGTCCAGGTAAAACAACAGGAGACGCTAGAACTAACATATGTGAAAACAGGAGAAAAAATAGTATAATACGTAATGCAAAGAAGGCTAACGACATAGAAAGAACCAGCAAGGGAGTGAAGGTAAGGCCGGGTATAAATAGGGAGTGACAAAGGAGGCGCAGCTGAAGAGTGTCAGAAAATCAGGACAGGTGTGTTAATCAAGAGAGTCAGTGAGAAGGAGCAGACTAGAGCGAGAAAGAGAGAAGAGAGGAAGGTGCAGCCGGGCAAACCTGACACTGACAGGCTGCAAATACACAGAATAACAAAGAGGAACTGTTTGTAAACTATTTTTGTTCTGGTTCTGGTCCATTTTAGTCCCTGTACAATGTATTTGAGGGAAAATTAAAAATAAACCTCAAACATCATGGGTGGAACTGAATAATTAGAAAGAGAAAGAGGTGAAGTCTGTTGAAGATTAGTGAAAAGACAAGTTCACTGTTCATCCAGTAATGTCAGTCAGATTACAGATGATCAGTTGAATATGATGCTGAGTCCTGACCTGAGAGTTTCCAGTTCACAATGTGGACTCCCCAGTCCAACAGACAACAGCTTCACTCCTGAGTCCTGCAGGTCGTTGTTACTCAGGTCCAGGTGTCTCAGACTAGAGGACTGGAAGCTGAGAACTGAGGACAGAGCTTCACAGCTTCTCTCTGACAGGT
>NW_018128334.1:227280-234582 GCF_001952655.1 Monopterus albus
GACCTGTGGAAGAGGTTGGTGGAGCTGAGGAAGCCAAGGTCCAGAGGAGAGGTCCAGGTAAAACAACATGAAACACTAGAACTAATAACATACGAGGAAACAGGAGAAAAATAGTATAATACGCAATGTAAAGAAGGCTAACGACATAGAAAGAACCAGCAAGGGAGTGAAGGTAAGGCCGGGTATAAATAGGGAGTGACAAAGGAGGCGCAGCTGAAGAGTGTCAGAAAATCAGGACAGGTGTGTTCAATCAAGAGAGTCAGTGAGAAGGAGCAGACTAGAGCGAGAAAGAGAGAAGAGAGGAAGGTGCAGCCGGGCAAACCTGACAGTCAGAGCTCAGCAGTGAACACAGAGGTTGATACCTTTTACAGATTTTGAATTTTGACACACAAAATGTTCAGCTCTTTAAGGTCAACAATTGTGTGTATTCAACTTTTTTGTAACTTTTATACTTTTTAAAATATTCAGGTTTGTTCAGAATATTTTGCCCCATTCAAATGAATGGGAAAATCTTCAAATCTTCCTCCTCTTTCAGCCTTAACCAGTTCAGTATACCTTCAGTTAGAAAAACCATTCAGCAAATCTTTATCTATTAAAACATGTATTCAGCTTTTAATCAAATTTACAGATTTTGAATTCTCGCAGTTTACTTTTTATGGTGATTTTGGAAATTTCTCTGCTTGTGTGTGTAACATAACCCGTACTTCAGCCTTTTCACAATTGTTCTTGTTTTCTGCTCTTATTCTGTCAACTGTAAACTTTCACACACAATTCATACATGAAAACGGTAGAGAAAATGGTGAGGAATCAGAAAATGGCCTTGTTTTTGCAATAGGATGAATGGTTTTTGAATGACGTGGCATATTTGAGAGATTTGAGAGAGAGTGCCACCTCACTCTGAAAAAGACAATTTAGAAAATCCCTGCGAAGCAAAAGTGGGGGCATTTGTAAATCGCCACAGCTCCTTTATTTTGTGGAATATCTTGACATAGAGGTGATCGTTTTCATTGAAACCTCCTGCCGCTAATAGTGAAGAGATTTTTTTCAATAGGACTTAGTTTTTCTTCCATTGTCAATTGTTCGAAGCCCATGTTTGACTGAAATCTGCTGCAGTGTCCTCAAACTGCTGAGTCTCTTAATGATGCACCTGCTACTTTTACACTCACAAACAGCAACAGAATAACACACAGAATAACCCCCCCCACACACACACACACACACGTTGGTCTGCCTGCCTTTAAAATAAGAGCCATGCGATGTTCAGAAACAGATTCAATGTAAACGTTTTCAACAACCGAATGTCCAGTTCCTTTCAAAGCTCAGAGCTTTGCTCTTTGTTACTGTCAGCTAGTTTGTTTTGTCCTAGGAGAACACATCACACAGCGCCGTTTAGTCAGGCCAGCACTGGCTGGGTTGTGCTTGTGGTTATCAGGACGTTACAATGTCACTCTGAAGGATACTGCATATTGACTATAAGGGCCCCAGATTATAAACTGGTGTGAAATGAGTGCTCCATACGATGTCAGATTGTCAAAATAGAAGCCCCTGATTACAGATTAAGGTCACATGAAGGCCCCAAAATGTGCCTGACTTTCAAAATAAAAGCCCGTGAATACAAATTAAGCTCTAATGAAGGCCCCCAAATGTGCCAGATTTTCAGAATAAAACCTCCTCTTTAAAAAATAAGATTACATGAAGGCCACAAAATGTGCTTCATTCAAATGAATGGGGGAAATTCTACTTCAGCATGCTTTCAGCTAGAAAAGCCATTCAGGTGTCTAAATGTTCAGCTTTTTCAGGGTGATCCTTCAGCACTCAGCATCCACATGCATTTTCTGAAGAAAATGCATTTCTCTAGTCTATAGTTTGAGGAACAAGGATCTGCAAGAGTCCATCAGAAGGACTCTGGTCAGGTTCAGGTCTCCTACTGTTTTAGCCTGGGAAGCCTGCCCTTCTACTAACTGGACACAAGAGAAAAGGCACCTGAGTAATCAGGCAGCTTAAATTCCATCTGAGACTAAAACATGATGTTTATTTCAATCATACTGAAAACCTCCTACTTATTATGTATGTTTAAGATAAATGTTAAACATATTTAAGATTTAAAAGTACACTTTTTTGTTCTATACCATAAGAAAACATACCAACACATTCTGCACAACACAGCACAGGATATTAAAGTTGTGTCCAATATCTGTTTTACCTAGTTTGATTTCAACATACCCCAGATTTTCTCAAGTTTTTGTTGTACCAATTCTGTAAGGCTTTATATAACTCACTAGTAAAACATTTTGCTGTATCTAAGCTGAGCAGTATCCTCAGTAATCACATCCATCCATCCATTCTCTATACTCATTATCTCAACAAGGGTTGTCGGGGGGCTGGAGCCAATTTCTCAATACTCCCCTATCTAAAGAACAGATCCATGGAGGCATTGGGCCACAGTTAAATTGTGATGCCTGCAGTTTGGTCTTTTGCCATGATGCTTGGTCCTTTTACAGTGTATGACCTTTTTCTAGAGAAAATATTTAGTAAGTACATTAGTGAGTGGCTGGACAAGAAAAGAAAAGAAAAGGCCATGAGATGTGCAAAGGCATTCTCTTGGGCTCAGCAGCCACTAGGACTTTTGTTTGTCTCCCCAGGATATCACACATGACCAATTAGCAGCTCTGTTTTGTAACGGTCAATTAAATGCACCAACACAAAATGCTTTAAGTGCATATCCAATGCACGGAAAGTCCTGAAGCAGCCCTTAAACCTCCCAGAGGAATGTGATGAATGCTTTCAGAACATTTTACTTTACTTTAGTGCATATACGGTGCTGGCCTCGCATACTGTACACACACGTACACACACACTACCTCATATACTGTATATATGCATATATAAAAGAAAAGACTGTCGCAATAAAATGGTTGTGGTTGCCTAATGGTGTGTCAGTCTGATTTGTTTAGCCATCTCTGTTACAATGCGACACACAACCATTTATTGACATGCAACCGAACAGGACTAGGAAGCTAACAAGAATGTGCTGGGAAAACATTTCATTGAGGAATTATAAATAAGAGGAATCATTCTCAGTACCTTATGGTACACTCGGATATACCACTTAACTGCTTATTGAGGTCAATCGACAAGTGGACATGATATATGTATATGGACACATGGTCAGTCTTAAAATATGCAGGGAACCGCTTTAACACTCTCAAAATAAACTCTTGTTGCTGATAAATGTATTATTTTTCCTTGAACAGAGGGAAGAACTTCTGTACATTTTTACATTTTTAAAGAAGTGCTTAAGTGTCTTTAATAAAAACAAACTTTATTTTTAAAAAATTTACATAAACATCTACAATCTATCATTTTATACTTTATAATTACAATCATCTGGGCCCCGCAAGGAAGGCCAAGTCCCCACAATGTCAGTATTAGGTGTGTGTGCCCACACACACAGACACCCATTCAGTAATTAAAGTAAAATATGAGTTTCTATAATGAATCTTTAATGAGGATCTCAAACACCTGAAGCAGACAGTTGTTACCCTGGTAAAGACAATTACGTGTCTGTGTTTACTTTACAGATGCTTGTTTATAACCACAGAGGAAACTAAAAGTCGGTCCCTCTGGTGTTCCTTTGCTATCCTGTGTCCAATTTACATTTTTGATGCAAAGGATCTGATGTAACTTTGTGTAATTAATGTTTCTCGGCCTCATTATAACCTCCATTATAATCAGAAGAAAGGTCAGTTGTTGAAAAGCCAGAGTGTGGAGCTAAGATGAAGTCCTGCCTTTATCAGACTGAACCTGACTGAGCAGAGCCGAGTCTGATTCACATCTTCAGGTAAGATGATGATGTTCGCATGTTGTATAGATCATGGTCTGGTGTTTGCAAGTTGTTTTCTATTGTGCAGGGGCTGGAATGTTTAAAGCCTGATCACTGTTTATTACCTGTGTGTTTGTTGTGTGCTATCAAATGGAGCTTGTGAACAGATGAAGTTAGTCTGCACTTGTTGTCTGTTGACAGCAGATCTGTCTCCATCCAGCCATCTATCCATCTGTCTGTGCTGAGGAGAAATGGAGCTTTGGCCGCTTCAGGTCTCACTTGAAAGCCCCAGAGGTCCGTGACTAATTCTGTGCTTTTCATTGTGTTGCTGATTCTGGTGCACTGGTTTCATGTGAGGCTTAAGCTGATGTATGGTAATGTTACAGATAAGAACTTTAGGTTAAAAGGTATAAATATTCTGTGGTATAACTTGCTTTTCTGTGCATTTGTATCAAGACTATTTGTTTTCTAGTAACCACAAATAACACAACCTAACTTCATTTGCTAATGCCTGCATTCTTCTTCCACTGCTGAGTTGCTTTTCACTTATACTGTATAGTGACTGCTGCTTTTTTAAAGTGTTGTAGCTGTATACTACATTCATGAGGAACAATAATGATTTGAGATTAATGCAAAATATCAGTGTACTTTGTGTTCACATACACACCCTAGCATTTTGCTAGTAAGGACATTAAAGTATGCAGCTGGAACAAAACATGTTTACCATGTTGGAGCTTAAAACCTCTGCTACCTGAGAGAAGAGGAAACATTTACATCTTCAGATTTTGTGATAAATTCACTTCAGTTCATAATACTCTATTTAGCATATGCAGATCTTCAGCTCCATAATATTTGCTTGCAAAGGTAGTGTAGATATTGTTATTGCTTCCTGATTATTTGGACTGTTAATTATGCCACTTTTGTGTAAATAGTAATATTAATTTCAAAGTAAATGTAGTTTAAATGACATAGCCTGGCAGTGTGTTATTTTTAACAACACACTGTGTTGGGGCAACTGTGGTTGAGCGGGTTGGCGGCTCAATTCCCAGTTTCTCCTATAACAACATTTCATACTAGTTGTATGGAAAAAATTGTTTCTAGATCATTTTCATATAAAAATAATCCAGGTCATAAGTATACAACTAAATGTAAAACAGAGCATACAAATACATGGTACTCTCCCATGTATTTCTTCCTCGCCAACCTCTCCTTTGTGGATATGGTCTATACCACCACCACCATCCCCAAGAAGTTGGTTGGTTGCATTACTGCAGAAGCTGCACCGATCCGCCTGTCAATCTCCTGTTCTATCCTTCCCTCACTCGTGAACAAGACCCTGAGATACTTAAACTGCTCCACTTGAGGCAGGCACTCTCCACCAACCTGAAGGGAACAAGCCACCCTTTTCCGACTGAGAACCATGGCCTCGGACTTGGAGGTGCCTGTATCGGCCGTTATGTATTGAATGAATGATTTTTAATTGTGTTCTTTGGACTTTTTTTCTCATATTTAGTTGCATGTATATACAAAATTAATTTTTACATGTTAATAATGAGGATGAAACTCTGAACACACTGAAGTAAAATTCCATGTGACCCAGTATGAAATGCACCATTCACCAGGTGAACATGGACCATAACCCTTCTATGGACCATGAGCCTTGAAGTACACTCAGCCTCCTGATGTCCTGACTGTGACTCAACACTGACACCTCTCTACTTGTGTCTCCAGATTCAGACCCGCCCATGTCGACCAGTCACAGATCCAGCTCTGTTAATGGCACCAGGGAGCCTGACGGTGTCACTTTCTTCATTCTCCAGGGCCTCTCCAGCCTCGGTGACAGACAGATGATCCTGTTTGTCATTCTGCTGCTGGGTTACATCATCACTCAGGGAGGAAACAGCATGATCATCTTTCTGGTACAAAACAAAGCTGTCTGTATTTAGTGAGTATTGTCTCAGTCTGACCAAATTATTAGTTCTGTAATAATTGCCACTTTCCCCACACAGACACAGACTGATCCAAAGCTCCACTCTCCCATGTATTTCTTCCTCGCCAACCTCTCCTTTGTGGATATGGTCTATACCACCACCACCATCCCCAAGATGCTGGTTGGTTTCCTGTCAGATGTGTCAACCATCTCTGTCCCAGGCTGCTTCCTTCAGATGTTTTTCTTCATTCAGTTAGGCATTACTAGTCGTGGCATCCTGACGGCCATGGCGTATGACCGCTACCTGGCCATCTGCCACCCTCTGCACTACACTTCCATTATGACCCAGCACATCCAACTTCTCCTCATTGCAGGAGCCTGGGCCTTCGGCACCTTCTGCACACTGCCAGCCAACCTCATCACCTGGCACCAACCTTACTGTGGCCCAAATGTGGTTAAACATGGCTGGGGTGACCCGTCATCTGTGAGGCGCCTGGCCTGTGCTGACACCTCAGTGGATAACACTGTGTCCCTTTCCTTGGCTCTGGTTGCACTGCTGACAACAGGAGTCCTCATCCTGACCTCCTATGTCCTGATTGGTATTTCAGTATCAAGGATGAGTGTTGCTCAGAGGCTGAAGGCGTTTGGGACATGCGTTTCCCACCTTACAGTGGTGTCCATCTCTTACACTGCAGCTTCCTTTGTCTACATTTCCTACCGGGTAGGAAACCTGTCACCAGAGGTATGAGACATAATATGATTTTACAGTAATATTTATTATTGCCTTTGTTTTAGTCTATCTGATGTATAGTCAACAAAAATATTTATGAAGCTATTTTCAGTGTAAGTATTTAAATCATGACTATCGTTGACTTTCAAGGCTCATTCTTCACGTCAGAAATACCCCCAAGGTCAAGGTCAAGGTCAAAGGTCAAAGTGTTTATTTGTCATATGTACAGTTAGGAAACGTGTTTCCCTGTACAATGAAATTTTTACTTTGTCGTCCACATGAATGCCACACAATACAAGTGAAATATAAAGTAGATAAGCAATAACACAAATCTAAATAGGCAGTAAAATCACAAATCTAAGGCACTTTAAAGCAGCAAGTGAAAGAGGCAAATAAAAATACAACAAGAACACAATATAATGCATATAGAATATATGCTACGTGGGAGCCGTGGTGTGTAAATGCTCAGCAGTGAGTTTGCAATTGGGCATGTGCAAATTGACTATGTAAACAGCACAGATGGAATTACATGAGGTAGATCCTGAGTCAGCTGTTTAGGAGTCTGATGGCAGTCAGAAGAAAAGAGTTTTTCACTCTAGAGGTCCTGCATTTCACACTTCTGAGCCTCCGACCGAAGGCTAGGTATATGAACAGTTCGTACTGGGGGTGGGTGGGGTCCTTGAGGATGGAGGCAGCTTTCTTACACACCCTACAGTGGTAAATATTCTGCAGAGAGGGTAGTGGAGTCCTGGTGATCTTCTCCTCAGTCTTTACCACTCTCTGCAGGCGCTTGCGGTCCATAGCAGTAGTGCTGCCGTC
>NW_018128334.1:234849-237630 GCF_001952655.1 Monopterus albus
GGTCCTTGCCCCATGACACCAGCCCGGCCCCCTCCCTCGTGTAGGCTGCTTTATCCCCGCCAGTGATGCGACCTATCACTGCAGTGTCGTCTGCGAACTTTAGGATGATGTTGTCCTTGTGGGAGGCAACAGGGTGAACAGGGTGTAGAGGATTGGACTGAGGACACATCCCTGTGGGGTGCTGATGTTCGTGATAATGCTGGCTGAAGTCTTGTTGCCAATCCCGACAGTCTGGGGCCTGCCAGTCAGAAAGTCCAGGAGCCAGTCACAGAGGGTGGGGTGCAGACCCAGTGTGGACAGTTTGTGGGGAACACTGTGTTGAAGGTGGAGCTGTAGTCATGAAGAGTATCCTGATGTAGGAGTCTCCATTTTCCAGGTGAGAAAGGGAATAGTGGAGGGCAGCCGCGATGGCATCTGAGGTGGCCCCATTGGGCCATACTGCAGGGGGTCCAGGGTGTCCGGTATACTGCTCTGAATGCGGGCCAGCACCACTCTCTCAAAACACTTCATATTGATTGTGGTGAGGACGATGGTTGTGGTCTTAAAGCAGGTGGGAATAATGCTCTGGCTGAGGGAGAGGTTGAAGATGGTGGTGAGAACATCAGCCAGGTCGCTGGCACATACTGTGAGAGCCCTCCTAGGGATGTGGTCCGGTCCTGCTGCTTTGCGGGGATCGATCTTTCTCAGGATTGTGCGTACCTGGCCTGGTGAGACAGTTAGTGGGGGGATGTGGGGGGTTGGGTGGTCCAGATGTGTGCATGCGTCCTCTCTGTGCTGTAGCTGGAGGTCTCAAACAAGGTGTAGAAGGTGTTGAGGCCATATCATGTCCTCAATGAAGCTAATTTGTCTTGGACATGTTTTAGTTCCCAACATGTGACCTATCATTCACTATTGATGCAAATATTTTAGTCCAGGTAAAATGCCGGTGGTGAATATTTGAGTCGAGCACCATTAAAACACTGCAGAAATCAATCACCACAACATGATATAACGTGACGAGTGCCAGTCAAATCTTGTGACAATGCACATGTTTAAAAACAGGTGGTTGGTAATATGCCTACAGCTGTCAGATGGTTCAGCTTGGACAAAGTCCTGGTAGCCATAAATGCCTTTCAGTAAATCCGATGTGACTGACCATTTGGCCTTTACGATAACTTGACAAGTATTTAATGAGGGGAACTTTGTCCATTTTTTTTCAGGTTCGTATCATTGTAGCTGTGCTGTACGCTGCTCTGACTCCTTTCCTGAACCCAGTGATCTACAGTCTGAGGAACAAGGAGCTGCAAGAGTCCATCAGAAGGACTCTGGTCAGGTTCAGGTCTGCTACTGTTTCAGTCACGAAGGACATCAGCACAGTGTCCTGACTGGAAAGGAAAGGCATCTTTGTATCCATTTGAAAACATGACTATGACGCACATAAACATACTTGATGACATAATTTTTTAAAAACTAGTCTTTATGAACTGTATATTGCATCAGTCATTTGTTTGTTCAGTGTTGTAGCACACCCGCCTACAGTCTCAAAATCTCTGCAAGGTCCTTTCCACTTAACCATCATTACCTTCTAAGATTGGTCCCAGTGAAAGCATCAAACTCTTAAGAAAAGTCTTTTACTAAACAGCTCAGCATATTAGAGGACTTTTTTTGGAGGGTGTACTGTTGTAATGTGATGTGGCTTTGAGTCCAACACCCAAAGAGAAAACTCAGAGGCTCTAAACAAATACATCAAGTTGTCTAATCGAGTGGCTGCAGAACCTGGTATCGAAGTAAGCCTTCAGCTGAGACATTAAACTGGCTATGGCAGCTATGCAGATTTTTATTTTTAATGAACTCTTGTTTCAGGAAATAGTAAAAAAAACTTTGAAGAGCTGCCATTAAATTTATATACAAATATTCACCTTTCCTTGAGTATGTATTCTAATTATATTGGTGATCCTCGGATTTTTCCTCCACTATGACATTTTCATATGTGATTATAAATGTCTCCTGTTAAGTATCAACACATTAGCGTTGAATGTGAGCATGCTGCAATGGTAGCATTAGCATTTCACTCAAAGCACAGATGCTTATTTAAAGCCACAGAAGAAACTAAAAGTCAGTCCTTTGGTATTCTTGTGCTATTCTGAGTCCAGTTTACATATGGAAAAGATCTGATGTAACTTTGTGTAGTTAACATTTATCAGCCTCATTATAAGTAGAATAAAAACCAGTTGTTGAAAGTCCATAGTGCGAAGTTATGACGTTCATGGTCAGTGTCCTTAATGTTCCCTCTGGACTCTGTGGTCAAGGAAGATAAGCACACACATTCATGTTTGTCAGTACTAGGTGTTCATGTGCACAACCAGTAATTGAAGGAAAATAAGAGTTTCTGTAATAATTCTTTAATGAGGAGGTCAGACACCTGAAGCAGACAGTTGTTACCCTGGTAAAGACAATTACGTGTCTGTGTTTACTTTGCAGATGCTTGTTTATAGCCACAAAAGAAACTAAAAGTCGGTCCCTCTGGTGTTCCTTTGCTATCCTGTGTCCAATTTACATTTTTGATGCAAAGGATCTGATGTAACTTGGTGTAATTAACGTTTCTCAGCCTCATTATAACCTCCATTATAATCAGAAGAAAGGTCAGTTGTTGCTGAAAAGCCAGAGTGTGGAGCTAAGATGAAGTCCTGCCTTTATCGGACTGAACCTGACTGAGCAGAGCCGAGTCTGATTCACGTCTTCAGGTAAGATGATGATGTTCACATGTTGTATAGATCATGGTCTGGTGTTTGCAAGTTGTTT
>NW_018128334.1:245225-252621 GCF_001952655.1 Monopterus albus
TCTGTGTTTACTTTGCAGATGCTTGTTTATAGCCACAGAGGAAACTAAAAGTCGGTCCCTCTGGTGTTCCTTTGCTATCCTGTGTCCAATTTACATTTTTGATGCAAAGGATCTGATGTAACTTTGTGTAATTAACGTCTCCCGGCCTCATTATAACCTCCATTATAATCAGAAGAAAGGTCATTGTTGCTGAAAAGCCAGAGTGTGGAGCTAAGATGAAGTCCTGCCTTTATCGGACTGAACCTGACTGAGCAGAGCCGAGTCTGATTCACGTCTTCAGGTAAGATGAAGATGTTTACATGTTGTATAGATCATGGTCTGGTGTTTGCAAGTTGTTTTCTATTGTGCAGGGGCTGAGATGTTTAAAGCCTGATCACTGTTTATTACCTGTGTCTTGTGTGCTATCAAATGGAGCTTGTGAACAGATGAAGTTAGTCTGCACTTGTTGTCTGTTGACAGCAAATCTGTCTCCATCCAGCCATCTATCATCTGTCTGTGCTGAGGGGAAATGGAGCTTTGGCCGCTTCAGGCCTCACTTGAAAACCCCAGAGGTCTGTGAGTGTTTCTGTGCTTTTCATTGTTGCTGACTCTGTGGTACACTGTTGTAAAGATATGTGGGGATAGCAAAAGGCAATTTGTTGTTTTGTTACAAAAATGCAATTGATGAACAAAGTCTTTTTATTGCTAGAAAATGGCGTGGCATAAGTTTTTTTAATGTGCATTTTTATCACATCAATAATAACTATTTTTCAGTAATTGAAGGCAATGACACATTCCTTTCAAGACATAATTTACTAATCCCTAAATTTATCTCAGTGCTGAGCTTTTTTTTTTTTATTTAATTTTCATAAAGGCTTGACAATAACTTCTTCTCTTACAATACTATAGTTGTATACTACATTGTTTTGATTTTATGTCCAGAGAAAAGCATTACTGACATGAACTGAATTTAAAACACCCTTCTGTACATATTTACACTTAATATTTCACTAACAACTCAATTAATCAGGATTTAGAACAAGGTTTGTTTCAGGTGTTGAAAGTTGAAAATCTATTTGACCTGAGAGTGAATGAAACGTGCACCTTCATGTTTTGTGCTATAAACCCATTTTATTTCATCATGCTACATTGATCATTCAGTATGGAATGAACCTCGTTAGGATTTTCTTGATTCTGAGCTTTCTTAACAATGAATGCTTGTTTTCTAATCATTGTTCTGTTTGATCCATTTGATCCAAGACTAATTTATATTATAATCCCTTGCCACTTCCAGAACCATCCTTGTAACCAGACTGAACATACATTTTTCTACAGTCTATAAAATGTGTTCATTGGTTGTTATATTTTTTGTATATTAGATATAGAATGTTTTCCTTTGTTAGTTTATAATATATTTAATTTATTATGAAGTGAAACAAAGAAAAACATAGAATCATTTCATTTAAAACCAGAAAGTTGCTAATAGGACCATTACTTTTTCTTGCCACTGTGTATATATATGATTACACACAAAAAAATATTCTTCCATGTGTATGAATAATTAGCATGGAACTACAAACATGTTGAGGTAAAATTCCATGTGACCCAGGATGAAATGCACCATTCACCTGGTGAACATGGACCATGATCCTCGAAGTGCACTCAACCTCCTGATGTCCTGACTGTGACTCAACACTGACACCTCTCTACTTGTGTCTCCAGATTCAGACCAACCCTTGTCGACCAGTCACAGATCCAGCTCTGTTAACGGCACCAGGGAACCTGACAGTGTCACCTTTTTCATCATCCAGGGCCTCTCCAGCCTTGGTGACAGACAGATGATCCCGTTTGTCATCCTGCTGCTGGGTTACATCATCATCCTGGGAGGAAACAGCATAATCATCTTTGTGGTATTATACAAAACTTTGTGCCTGTATTTAATCTGTATTGTCTGTATTACTGAGACTGAATCATTGCCACTGTTATTTCTCACACAGACACTGACTGATCCAAAAATCAACTCTCCCATGTATTTCTTCCTCGCCAACCTCTCCTTTGTGGACATGGTTTACACAACCAACACCATCCCCAAAATGCTGGCTGGCTTCCTGTCAGATGTGTCAATCATCTCCATCCAGGGCTGCTTTGTGCAGATGTTTTTCTTTGTTCAACAATCCACTACAGGACATTCTATATTGACTGTGATGGCGTACGACCGCTATACAGCCATCTGCAAACCTCTGCACTATACCTCCATCATGACCCGGAACGTCCGACTACTCCTTATAGCAGGAGCCTGGGGCTTTGGCATATTTATTATCCTACCAGTCACCATCCTGGCTGTGCGCCGATCTTACTGCAGGCCAAATGTGCTGAAACATGGCTGGTGTGACCCAGCATCTGTAAGGCAACTGGCATGTGGTGACATCTCATTTGATAACATTGTGTCCCTTTGCTTTGCCACTGTGTCTCTACTGATCCCAGGACTCCTCATCCTGACCTCCTATATCCTCATTGGCATTTCCATATCAAAGATGGGTGTTGCTCAGAGGCTGAAGGCCTTCAGGACATGTGGTGCCCACCTGACCGCGGTGTCCATCTCTTTCACCTCAGCTTCCTTTGTGTACATCTCCTACCGTGTGGGAAACTTTTCACCAGAGGTACGAGACTCAAATAATTTGATTTTAATTATTATTCATTTTGTTTTAGTACCTATGTCCACAGAAATTGACATTTAAGGTGCTTTTTCTCTTGCTGACAGATCCTGTCAAGCTCTGTCAAACTGAAAGCATCTATTATCAATTTCAAATTAAATTTATATCACAAAAAAGCAGCAACTGAATGAGCATGAATACTTTCTGAATCAACTGCAGGTCACATTATAGGTCAACCACCTCCATGAGCAACTGCATCCACTGATGAAGGCCACGAGGTGTGGTTGAGAGATGTGGAAACATGTTGAACACAGACTGATCTACTTTTTCATTCTCAGTAGGGAAAAGTGCCAGATAAGATGAGTCATCTCTTTGTGTCCTATAGATAAAAGAAGACAAAATAAACAAATATTTTTTTATATATTTTAGGTTCGTATCATTGTAGCTGTGCTGTACGCTGCTCTGACTCCTTTCCTGAACCCAGTGATCTACAGTCTGAGGAACAAGGAGCTGCAAGAGTCCATCAGAAGGACACTGGTCAGGTTCAGGTCTGCTACTGTTTCAGCCACGAAGAATGTCAGCACAGTGTCCTGACAGGGAAGGAAACCTGCCTCTCTGCTGCCTGGACACAAGACACAAGAGAACTCAACACTTAAACAGCTTAATGTGGATTTGCATGTAGAAGTGATAATTCTTTAGCAGTTTGTTAATACTCAAAACCTTATACAGCAAATGTATGTTTAAAAAGCCATTAAACGCATTTAACATTTAAAAGTTCACATTTTGGTTAAAGAAAAGAACAGATAAACTCAGGACTTGAAACAAAAGGAGAAAAAACAAAAATCAAAACCAGGCAGCAGGACACACCACAGACAGAAACCCACCGTACGAGCCTCGAAAAAGATTAGTGTATCTGATATATAATAGCTATTGTGCACTGGGTTCAGGTGCACCCAATTACCACTATCTATCAGTGCAAGTCCTCGCACAAATAACACAGGACATGGTCATAAGTCTTCTTTACACCCAAATTCTCTGAATTGTCCAGTGCTATCTTCAGCACCATGTCCTGAAACTTCTTCAGCACAGCAATCTCAAACGCATGTTCACCAACAAACTTATTCCACATGGCACCTGTTTCTTAACAAGTAAACTATTCTCAGGATATAACCATGAGCCACAGTCATTATTTAATTTTCTGGAAGACCACTGTCTTGCAAACTAGCTAGAGCAGGGGTGCCCACCCTTTTTTGCCTTGTGAGCTACTTTTCAAATGACCAAGTTAAAATGATCTATCTACATTAAAAATACTAAACATTATTTATATAGGGAGTATACCTTATGTAAACACAATATATGTTGGTGCACCTTGCATAATTTCCAAAACGGTCAATTAGCCCTGGACTTCAGCTGAAAGTCAGTCTGTAGTGTTAAAATTTCATCCTCCACTCCAGACCAGTTCAGGTGAAACAGCGTTGCAATTTTTGATGCAAGTGAATCAACCTCAATATCTTCCCTAAACGGATAGCACATAAATGTAGAGACTGGCTCGAGTGAGACAGTCTTGAAAGCCTTTGTCAAACTCTGACCAACAATTGTCAATCTGCTTTGTATAGCGTGCAATGTCAAGTTGCACACATGCTTTCCGTTGCGTCTCCAGCTCTGATGCAAGGTTTTGGAAGTTTCCCAAAATGTTGCATTTTTCGTTTGAAAGCATTAACTAAGCTGATTATAGTGACGCGAGATCTACCGACACTACCTTTGCTATCGACTGGTCGATCACGATCGACGTATTGGGCAGCCCTGAGCTAGAGACTGATCAGCTGACCTGCTGATTTAAAACCCACTCTTATCAAAAAACAAAGAGAAAGAACGAGCAAGAAACCACAAATTTTACATTCTCTTTCTGCTTGTTAAGAGGAGTAGACAGGTCAAGGACTGTCTGATTGCAAGAGTTTGCATGTGTCATAGCACAGGCTGCAAATATCTCTGATCATTATCATCCAGCTCCATAAAGGCAAGAAGCTCAAAAACAAGCACAGGACAAGGTGACACATCAGCCCACACAGCAGCAACAGCTGGGGGTGTTCCCAAAATCTTAACAACACCATGAACCAGCAATGTAGGATGCACACAAAATGACACTGTGCCCTTCACCTGATCACAGTCAAGCACAGTATCAAGCACTGATACCAGTCCCATTTCCATTTCCTGCTCTGAAAGTGTGTGCTTCATCTCTACTAAAGATGACAACAGCAGCACAGTGTCCACAGCAAATGAGTGCTTAATCCCATTGTCATGCAAAAGTTTTATTGGTATTTGTTGTTCATCACCAAAAAATACACAAAACAAAATCTGTAATAAATGGCTTAAATGCAGTAGGTGTCTCATCTACCACAGAACTCAAACCTGACACAGTCAAACAAGAAAAAGCAGGAACCAGCAATGAATTCATGTTTAATTTTAGGCTTTAACAAGATTTTTTCCAATGCACAACACCTCACTATTGAAAGGGCATAAATGCTGGAAACTTACCGTTATGGCAGTAACCACAACCATCCGTTTCTTTACCGCTCACATCACCCAAATGCTTTAAGCCACATTAAGTAGTGTGGTCATTTTATGTTCATCACAGCACATTGTGGAGTGGATTTTAGAACTTGTTCCAACGCCATCAACTTATGAAGGCTCACAAAGGAATCAACATTAGTAGCAGAACACCAGTAATTAAAGGGCAACAACAAATCATGAGCAAATTTTACATTAGTCTGCTTGGAGCCCTTTACCAAATTTCAAAAGTTTTGGCAAAATGCCTGTGGATCTCTGGGGCAAGCAGTGTGGGGATTCTACAGCACCAGTTTCATCTTAGCCTGAACCAGGAGACGGTCCCAGTGCTTTGGAAGACATTTTACTGCATTTTAATGCCAGTAAAGTCATGTCCCTCTGCCCTCAGTTACACCAGGCTGGTTGCTCTCACATCCCACATAATGAAAGTCTCAGAGAGACTTATTTTGTCCCATCAGACCTCAGGTGATCCTCCACTGGCTGCAGTTTGCCTATCACCCTCAGGCGGGAGTTGACGATGCCATCATCTATCTTCTACAGCAAGCTCTTTCTCACCTGGACAAAGCAGGCAGCACTGAGAGAATCATGTTCTTTGATTCCTACAGGGCCTTTAACACAATCCAACCTATAACACAGAGATAAGATGCAGGTAGATGCCTCCAGAACCTCCTGCATTACTGAAGACCTGGCACAGACCACGGTCTGTGCGACTGTGGGGATATGAGTCTGAACAGGAGGTCAACAGAGCAAGAGCAGCACCGTCCCCTCACCTTTCTGGTCTGTTGTGACCAGTGTAACATTCTTTGCTGCCGTCTGCTGGGGCAGCAACATCAAAGCCAGTGATACCAGCAAACTGAACAAACTGACCAGGAAGGCTGGCTCTGTCCTGGGGATGTCTTTGGAGCTTTTGGAATTGGCTGTGGGAAGGAGGATGCTTCACACACTGTTTCAGTCAGAGACCAGGCAGGTAAGTGAGCAGGTGAGTGATCTGATTCTGCCCTTACAGGTGAAGATGGACCAGGCAAGTGAGAAGTTGGGTTAGTATGGCATATTCTTCTACAGGAAAACATCTCTGTACAAATTACAGCACTCAGGAAAAGAGAGAACAGGTGAGCAGGCGACCAAACAAACAAGGAAAAACCTCAGCGTAATTTCTTCAGAAATAACAGGCAAACAGGTAACAGAGAAAAAAACAGAACCAAATGCTAGGAAAAACTTCTCTTCTGTGTGCACACACAAAAACAAGGCAAACTGAGCTCAGAACAAAAAAATCCTCCCAAAACAGTTCCTAAATGTCCCCTTTTGTCCCAATGGTCCACTGTTGGATAGATACACAAGCACACTCACATTCATAAGGATAAACACCTTTATTTGGACAAGTATATTACACACAAGGCATTTGTTTCTGGTACAGAACCAAGGAAGCCATCTGCGGCGTCAACTCGCACCGATGGCTCTAACCATCGGGGACAACTTGGGGGTTCAGTGTCTTGCCCAAAGACACTTCGACATGTGGACTGCAGGTACCGAGATTAGAACCTCCAATCGGGAGACAACTGCTCTACCCACAGAACCACAGTCACCCCCGTCATCATGTTTGTCTTTCTGTAGTTGTGAGGACATTCACTGACATAATGCATTTCCTAGTCACTTACTCTAATACTAAACCTGATTCTAACGTTAAACATGAAGTATTAACCCTAAAACAGCCTGTGGAGGTTATGATAAATGGCCATAATATCCTCATAAAGATGATTTGTAACCAAAATTTGTCCACACAGCCATAGAATGATATGTGTATACACACACACACACACACAAACACAAACACAAACATAAGCAAATGAGTTTTTTAATGTTGATTGTTATCCTGGTAAAGACAATTATGTCTGTGTTTACTTTGCAGATGCTTGTTTATAGCCACAGAGGAAACTAAAAGTCGGTCCCTCTGGTGTTCCTTTGCTATCCTGTGTCCAATTTACATTTTTGATGCAAAGGATCTGATGTAACTTTGTGTAATTAACGTCTCCCGGCCTCATTATAACCTCCATTATAATCAGAAGAAAGGTCATTGTTGCTGAAAAGCCAGAGTGTGGAGCTAAGATGAAGTCCTGCCTTTATCGGACTGAACCTGACTGAGCAGAGCCGAGTCTGATTCACGTCTTCAGTGTTTTCAGGTAAGATGATGATGTTCACAT
>NW_018128335.1:0-13274 GCF_001952655.1 Monopterus albus
TTCAGTGGTACATTCTGTTGCATTGTCATTTATTTGCTTGTTTTTGGGGTTTTTTTTGTCTCTGCTTTGACTATCTGTGTTGCTGTGAATATGTGCAGATGGAAACCTTATCACTGCTGTCAGCCAGACAGCTTGCAGAGGTGTCCTCCACACCTGGACAGCTCACCTCTGCTGCCCAGGTTAACCAGCTAATGGCATATGTCCCCAACGATCGCCTCCCTGCCTTCTTTGATGACTTTACATCTGCTATTGCTGTGAGTGTGCATCATACTCACAAGCAGCCTGCAAATGTCAATGTTCAGATAATAACTTGCCTCTGATTGGTCCCTGGAAATGATGTTTAAGTCAGTATGTATCTGGTAAAACAATACTGTGTGCTTAGAAAATACCATAGGTCATACATTTCCTGGGATTGTAGTGGTGAGCAGTGAAATGAACTCCACACTTTCAGAAAAGGAAAATTTCACTTTTTGTCTGATTACTCTTCCTTCACAAAAGTAGAGCAACACACAGTTAAAGTGACACCATCCAAAAAGTTCCTCTTTGTTGTTGTTTTGCAGAAAAATGAACTATGCCTCTTTTAAGATTTTTTCTTTATCTTTCTGTCTGTAGTTGCCCTTCCTCATCTGTCTTTTGTCTTTACCTGCAGGGTCATGAAAACATGTATCCTACTCCGGTGAGGTCAGCCATGTTACAAGTTGTGTTCGATCGTGCAAATCTCTCCAGTAATGCAGTGAGTGATCAAGTTGTGTCAGTGTGGCTACAAAACCGCCTGCCCCCCCTGCTGGTCAACCTGTCATCAACCCAAGTTGCAGCGTTCTTCGGGATACTGGCGGGAAGGAGCTGCAGTATAGGGGAGCAGGGGTATGTGTAAAGCCACACGGACTGCAATAATAGTTTAACTTTACACAAATCTAATTTATTTTCAACAAACATAAATTGTAGCAAATAATCTCTAAATTTGCCTCAGTGGAATTCCATACATTGATCGCCTTTTAATTTTATTTAATTTTTTAAATTTCAGTGTAGGGGACCTGAATGCAACAATTTCATCTCTCAGTGATGATACCAAGAAAGAAATCTACAACAACATCATTCAGACTCTCAGAGGTAAAGGAAGTGCACTGAAAGTAAACTACAGTGTTCAGGCATATTACAAAATAATGCCAACTGACCTCTTTCGTTCTAGGACCAGTACCTCTTCGCTGCTACGATGGCTACTACAGCGGCAACTACAACGTCAGTTACTACAGTTTTCTGCAGCGTTCATTCATGGGATTCCAGTTCCCCATCTTGACCACCTTCCTGTCACTCATGCCTCAAGACAAAACATCTCAGGTGTGTCCAGAAATACAAAAGTGTGTAGAGAAATAATAAGTATCTGAAGAGTAAATACAAAGAGCTAGATGATGAAGAGGAATATCACTTACTTTGTTTGCTGTTCCTCTAGCTGTTGAACTCCATGCCTCCATCTGATCTTGGGGATTTCCTCCGTCGCCCAAATGCTGTCGACAGCGATGCACAACTCTGTGTGCTCTACAACAACTACAAGAAGACAGAGGCCTTCCTGGAGACCGTGAGTACCACAGACAGAAACACACAGAAATGCAAACATATTTGCTAAGTTTCCATCCAAATGTAGCTGAATATTTAACCAAATTTTGAGCTAATCAGGAAAAGTAAATCCGAAGTAGGGCACTTCCATCCACTTTTGGTATGTAAATGTAAAATATAGTTATATATAGAGTAAAGAGCCGGGTGGTGTTAATTTTCCGGCTGGGTACCTTTAAACCAGAAGACACAGTGAGAAGACGTCCAAAGTTAAACTGTGATGTAGAAAACATGGAAGAAATATAGCATCCTACTTGTTCATTTATTAATTTGAAGGAAGTGTCTTTATCTCTTCACACAAATCTGCTGCTGTTTTTCATCTCTTCCCTGGAGCAGAATTGTAGGAAGACTTAAAACACTAAGAGGTATTCACAATATAACAGAAAAACAAGGGTCTTTTGTCAGTACACCTACTTCTTCCACCTCAGCCAAAGATAAATTTCTTATTTTGAGATTTTTGTTTTCAAATTTTCAGTGTTTCCCTTCAGGTTTTTTTATATGCAAACGGAAAATGCACATATAAACAAATGGATGGAACCCCACCACTGTGGTGATATAACTACATCACTGTGTATTCACTACAGGAGCCTCTCCCGGTGGTGGTGAGGCAGGCCACACTGCCTTGTGTCTGGCCCATGGCTCTCAGCAGCACCAATAGGTCAGAGGTCAATGCTTGGTTTGACCGAGGCCTCCGCGACTACCTGGGGTTCCTCACAAAGAATGAGATCATCCCCAGTATCACAGGCAACGCCTCATGTCTGGCCTTCCAAAAGTTGTACGTATGCTCTGTAGAGCACTGCATGCTCATTATGTGAACAATCTGTTTTCTCTTAAATCATGTCAGCAGGTTTTTAAAGTTATTTGTTTAGACATAAATAAACAGAAAAATACTGAGCCATTTCTTTAGTACCTGTCCATCCATCTATCCGTTTTCTTCCGCTTATCCGAGATCAGGTCACAGTGTAGTCCAGACGTCCCTTTCCCCGGCAACAATTTTCCAGCTCCTCTGGCAGGATTGCAAGGTGTTCCCAGGCCAGATGAGATATATAATCTCTCCAGCATGTTCTAGGTCTACCACAGGGTCTCCTACAAGTTGGACATGCTTGGAAAACCTCCCAAGGGGGTGCCCTGGAGGCATCCTGATAAGATGCCCAAACCACCTCAACTGGCTCCTTTTGAGAAACGGTTCTACTCTGAGCCCCTTCCAAATGTCCAAACTCCACACCCTGTATAAGATAAGATAAGATAAGATAAGATAAGATAAGATAAGATAAGATAAGATAAGATAAGATAAGATAAGATAAGATAAGATAAGATAAGATAAGATAAGATAAGATAAGATAAGATAAGATAAGATAAGATAAGATAAGATAAGATAAGATAAGATAAGATAAGATAAGATAAGATAAGATAAGATAAGATAAGATAAGATAAGATAAGATAAGATAAGATAAGATAAGATAAGATAAGATAAGATAAGATAAGATAAGATAAGATAAGATAAGATAAGATAAGATAAGATAAGATAAGATAAGATAAGATAAGATAAGATAAGATAAGATAAGATAAGATAAGATAAGATAAGATAAGATAAGATAAGATAAGATAAGATAAGATAAGATAAGATAAGATAAGATAAGATAAGATAAGATAAGATAAGATAAGATAAGATAAGATAAGATAAGATAAGATAAGATAAGATAAGATAAGATAAGATAAGATAAGATAAGATAAGATAAGATAAGATAAGATAAGATAAGATAAGATAAGATAAGATAAGATAAGATAAGATAAGATAAGATAAGATAAGATAAGATAAGATAAGATAAGATAAGATAAGATAAGATAAGATAAGATAAGATAAGATAAGATAAGATAAGATAAGATAAGATAAGATAAGATAAGATAAGATAAGATAAGATAAGATAAGATAAGATAAGATAAGATAAGATAAGATAAGATAAGATAAGATAAGATAAGATAAGATAAGATAAGATAAGATAAGATAAGATAAGATAAGATAAGATAAGATAAGATAAGATAAGATAAGATAAGATAAGATAAGATAAGATAAGATAAGATAAGATAAGATAAGATAAGATAAGATAAGATAAGATAAGATAAGATAAGATAAGATAAGATAAGATAAGATAAGATAAGATAAGATAAGATAAGATAAGATAAGATAAGATAAGATAAGATAAGATAAGATAAGATAAGATAAGATAAGATAAGATAAGATAAGATAAGATAAGATAAGATAAGATAAGATAAGATAAGATAAGATAAGATAAGATAAGATAAGATAAGATAAGATAAGATAAGATAAGATAAGATAAGATAAGATAAGATAAGATAAGATAAGATAAGATAAGATAAGATAAGATAAGATAAGATAAGATAAGATAAGATAAGATAAGATAAGATAAGATAAGATAAGATAAGATAAGATAAGATAAGATAAGATAAGATAAGATAAGATAAGATAAGATAAGATAAGATAAGATAAGATAAGATAAGATAAGATAAGATAAGATAAGATAAGATAAGATAAGATAAGATAAGATAAGATAAGATAAGATAAGATAAGATAAGATAAGATAAGATAAGATAAGATAAGATAAGATAAGATAAGATAAGATAAGATAAGATAAGATAAGATAAGATAAGATAAGATAAGATAAGATAAGATAAGATAAGATAAGATAAGATAAGATAAGATAAGATAAGATAAGATAAGATAAGATAAGATAAGATAAGATAAGATAAGATAAGATAAGATAAGATAAGATAAGATAAGATAAGATAAGATAAGATAAGATAAGATAAGATAAGATAAGATAAGATAAGATAAGATAAGATAAGATAAGATAAGATAAGATAAGATAAGATAAGATAAGATAAGATAAGATAAGATAAGATAAGATAAGATAAGATAAGATAAGATAAGATAAGATAAGATAAGATAAGATAAGATAAGAACCCCAGAGGTGTTGCAGCAGCACAGATTAGGCATCAGTAGAGATAAATAAATACTTTTAAGTATATACAATGTTGATAAAATAGTCATTCAGTACAGCAAGATGTCCTTATTTTAGAAAGAATAGAATGAAAAATTCTTTTGTTCATCAGTCAGTATTGTTGTTAAATCAAAATCAGGGTGTGGCTGGATAAGCTCAGTATCCAGAGATCATGATAATTATGTAAATTGAGGTTGTAGAAGTGGTTTACTGTTCATATTGTATCATATCATACTTTGAACATGGATGTAAAATTTGAATTTTTATGATTTTTTTTTAAGACAGGTGAAAACAAATGTCTGGCAAGCCTAGTGGAGCAGAGGCTGGCTTGTAATATGGCAGGATATTGACTCTCTGTGTTATTTGTCCACCTTGCCCTCACTTGTAATAATCTGCATGTGTTTATGTCTTATTTGGGTTTGTTGAAGAAGATCTTTTTTTTTAAAAGTCTCCTTTTATGAAGACATTTTTAAATGTTTGAAGTGGCTTTTCACTATTCGCTCCTTCACATTTCTGCCAATGTAAAGTAGTAGCAGAGGGCTGTTTACAAGAATTATACGTGGTCCAAAAAGAGACTGAATCAGCCTCACTATGTCTAGATGTTGGTTTTATGGATCTCTCTGGATTTCATCAGCCTCCAGCCTCCACTGAAACATTGTAATCTGTCATTGTAGGGGCGGCAACAAGGTGTTACAACCCCAACGACGCAGACCTCAGCTCTACCGCCTGGTTTGTTGAGTACATCGGATCTTTCTTGTCTTTCCTCACTCTGGATGATCTTCAGACATTTGGATCATCACAGGTTCTGAACTAATTCCTTAACTATAGCTCCGATTTTGTTCACTGGGGTTGAAATAAGACAGTGGGTCAATGATGTAGACTCTCTTCTGAGTGTTTATATCTCCTCCCTCGTCTTTGCAGGTTCTCCAGGTGTTCACAGTGAACCCCCTCAACATTGCCCTCTTCAGCCAGTATGTCTCATCTCTCGACCTCATCAAGTACTACACTCAGCTTGTTTATCAACAGGACAGCAACTTCAATCCCTTACTGTGAGTCCAAACCTATAATACAATATTACCTTCCATCCACAAACCCTGATTTGTGCATGAATTAAAACCAGTCCCTCTCTCTCTGAAGTCTTCCTCCAGTGTATCGGTGTGGTGCTCCTGGTCCAGCATTTACCCAGATGAACGTAACACAAAGTACGATGGTTCTGAATGATCTGAACACGTTCTGTACCAACCTTGACCCACAGGTAAGAAACACATGCATTAGTGGTCCAATTTATACACTGGGGAAAGTGGAGTAACATTATGAAAGTAGATGCTTCCTTCCTGGTTTGATAAGCATGAAAATGATGTAACTCATATGTTAAGGCCTTTACAGCCACCAACCCAACAACCCAGCTGAGATTTTTGACATGCATGTTTCACAATTATCAAAATACCTTTCTCTTTTGGAAAAGTGATGTTTGTCACAGAGACCTGGGACATTTATGCTAAGATTTGATTTGTTTTGGCTGTTGTTGGTTTTGTAGCTGTAGACCAAAAGAATAACAGCAAATAATCAGCTGATCAGGTCACATCAGTGTCACGAACATTTGTACACATCATATTAAAATTTTAAGCTGATCAGCTTAGTAGTTCTGACCTTCAGCATTTGAACCAAGTAGCTTGTAATAAATTATTTAAATGTGTCAGTTGCATATTTTATCAAAATGTCTGTATAATTTGTTGATACTGGTAACTATGCTAGGCTCCCAATCAGACTGCACTGTTTCTGGCTTCTCAGCCAAGAAATGATAGATAATAGTTTTTGCTAATAATAAATTTTGTTACTTGTGAGTGTTGAAATTAGATTTAATTTGGCATTTGAATGGATTCAGACTCAATAAGCAGATTTAGTGCTGGGTATGGGTTCATTAAAATCCTCTTAAAAGCCAGGCCTACAGCTGGATAAGCCATAGGAGCCGTGGTATCAGGCAGTCAATCATAACGGTCATCTGAAATACACCCCTTTAAGGTCACTGAATAACATTAAAGACAATCATATCAGGAAAATGGCCACTTGTACACAAATGACCATGATAATATTTATCTAAAATGACACACAGCAAATCTCCTTTGGGGAAATATTATTTGATTTATGCTTTGAATTTTTAGTTTGGCTCATGCCCCATTTCCTAACATGAAGTGGGCGGGGTTTATGGCTTTTAATTAAACCAGCCACCACGGGGGGGTCGAACTGTGCTTCACATCTAGGCGCTATCACGGCTTTATATACAGTCCACGGTTTGGACTGACAAAGCAAAGCTAGGCATACCCGAAGGGGCTCAGTATAAATTTCAGCTTGTTTTAACCTGCTGGTGAACCTACTTGTTGTTAGGCAGTGGTGAGCAAGTTAATTGAAAACACATTACTCACTCAAAGTGGTTACTTTTAGGAACATATGAATACAATTTGCATAACTGATAAAGTTTTTTCTTTGGCTGTTGTAGATTTCTGCAGCTTTAGTGAGTAACTTTGGAACCCACATTGATGCAGCTGTCCTTGCTGCCCTCGGCAATCAAAGCACCGGCATGTCCATAGGCCAGATCAACAAACTAAATCCTGCGGACCTATATAGTACTCTCAACACCCTTAGCAATGTGCAGGGGTGGAGCGAAGGTCAGGCCAAGGCCGTTGTCCAGGCTCTGATTTCTTCAGGACTCATACAGGTAGCTGCTGTTTCTTACTCTGTGTTTCATTGAATTCAGATCCGTTGTGAAATGCTAAGGTTGTGCCTGTCAGCACAGAAGAAACTTATGTTAGTGGTCATGTTCTCATTTGTGTGCTGTTTCTCCCATCCACCTCTCACCAGATCAACAGCCAGTCGGATTTGGAGAAGCTGGGCTCTCTTGTTGTGGGTGTTCCTGCTTCAGTGATCCACGCCATCAGTGGTTCCCAGCTGATTAGTGCATCCAGAAACCCTACATTCCTGGAGAACTTGATGGCTTCTCCGGACATCATCCAGCAGACCTTTGTTACTCAGGTAAGACAGTTACACTTCTGCCACAGGATTTATAAAGCAGTTGCCTTTTAATCAATTAATTTTATTTATAGAAATGCTAATTCAAAACCTCAGATTTGACAAAACTCCACCTGCACCCATAGAACTATCTAATATGACATCACACACACCCTAGAGTGGATCATATTGTTTCTACTCCCAAATCCTGCACTGCTGGATGTGAGTGACAGCATTGCACATACTGACTTTACCTGCTGTCAATAATGCCTGTAAGCCAGTTTAGCCAGTTTAAGACATAGTGTGTTTACATGTGCAGTAATATCCTGGTTAAGCTCAGATGTTTGCAGTATTCGGCTTATTGAAACTTCAGGTTTCAGCACATTCTTTGTTGGTGGCTGAGATGGTACAAAATCAAAACACAACAGCACACAGATGATCAGACCAGGTTTCAAATATATAGGAATATAATCATAGTCAAATGGATAGCGCATTTTGCACACCAGTATTGAGTATTTCCTTCTCATGAATGCTGTGTGTCGTCGCTTTTCACACCATTTCTTTGCAAAACTTTGATGCTTTATAATGTCTGGATGTAAAAGAGATGGTCCACATCTTTAATGAACAGGTCCTAGAAACGCTCTGATTTTTACAGTCAATTTGTGTAAAAAGTAAGGAGTTTAACAAAGTGACGTAACCATCTTCTTGCTTCTTTTCACAGATCATATCAGTGAACAGCAGCAGTGAGGCGATCATACAGAACGTTCCAGATCAATTTGCCACTCAGATCCCTCCATATCGGTTGGTGGGCTTCTCAAATAATGCCGACATTATCAGAACACTCAACAAGAAGACTTGGAAGGCGCAACAAGTAGGTGAAATACACATTTTTGTACTCAGCACACCTGCTGTACAGTATAACATTACACTCTGTTTCTCATTAGGCTGAGTTATTCTTCAACATAATAGCAGATGAAAGTGCAACCGCAGTGCTTGGTGGTCCAAACAAGTGAGTTTTTAGTAACAGAAGAGTTCACACAAAATACCCAATTAGAAAATGTTTTGCAATTGGATTTCAATGCATACATAACATTCTGTGTGCGTCTAGTGTGTCGTCCTCTGTGCTGCAAGGCTTCACCTGCACTGGAGTGAGGAATGTTAACCCAGCACAGGTCGAGAAGCTGATCAAAGCCTGTCGGAGGACAGGCAAGAATAGGGTGCCACTGGAGGAGGCTCAGGTGAGAGACCGGGGGAAGGTGTGTGCGTGTGTGTGTGTGTGAAGCAAAGAGAGAGAACAAAGTGTCTCCCTAACAGGTCACAAGATGCCTTGACATCAAAGATTAAAACAAGGATAAATATGGTTGAAAAGTTTGGGGGGTTTTGGACATCTAGGATATATAAAACCATTGTTGTCATGCAAAAAAGCTTATATTTGATTGTGAAGTAGGCCACTACAAGTCATAAAACATTTATTGCAGCGCTTTCTAAACACAGCATCTATGTTATATGTGAGATACACACTTATAAATATGTTAACATTTTAGCCAGATTAGCCCAGTTTTTAATCTTTTACACCTGCAAACCACCAAGTCACAGCTTTGTGCAACAATAAAGGACAGATTCAGTTTTGCTTGTCTCACCCACAGCTGACCTGCATGTACAACTACGTCAAAGGAGAGTCGGATGCCAACAGCTTCAGCCTCTTTCCTCCTGATGTGCTGATGTATTATGAGTGAGTTGAGGTTTATTTGTGTCGGACTAAAGCTGAAAACCAGTTTTGTTCCAATAACACTAAAGAATGGTTTGTGCTAGCTCCTGTTCCTCTTTCTCTCTACAGTTACTCTGTGGTGCCACAGGACAACTGCAGGGACTATTTTACACAGATGGCAGGTGGAAATTTTTTCGTCTTCTCTTCAGTCCTCAGCTACTTAAAGACGAACCTGTTTGCTAATGCCAGAAACTGCCTGGTGAGTTCCTGAAAAACTAGCACTGCATTACAGCGCAGATGGCCAATAAAATAAAAAAAATAAAATAAAATAAAACCAAATTGATTAACACATTTTTCAGGATCATTGCAATGAAGACCAAAGACCACCAGCAAGTATCAACAAGGATCAATCAGTTCAATTATTTTGATAACGTCAGCATCCGAGACGGTTTTTGCATGTATAAAGAAAGTGCACTGGGGATCATTTTACTGATCATTGATGTTAACTCCACTGGTTTAATCCTGTTGTGAGCTTTTTGTCCTCTAATCCAATATTTTATTTAACTGAAAGTAGTTTTAAATTGGACCAGGACGCCATTCTCCAGAATGCAAAATCAAAATGTGCTTCCAAAAGCCACTTTTAAAGACAAGGATTGTTGATTACCTTCTCTTAATATGTGTGATAAAGCCTTCCTCCTGGTTTCAGTGGTCCCCTGATTATAAAACTATGAAAAATAAAGGTCAGAGTGTACAGTGCAATGTAAAAGCACTGTAAATATAAATCGATTTCAGTTCAGGTGTGTAATACTTCTGTTCTCTTAATATTTGAATTTGTAATTAATTTCAGTTTTTACTCTTTTACTTTTTATTCTCTAAGGAAATAACAAACACAGTTTTGACTAAGGATAATATAATAGTGTTGGGAAACATGTGTTGCACTTTGGATGGGCCCTACATCACGAACTCTGACCCATACATCTTGGAACAAATGAAGAACTGCCCAGACCTCACTCCCACTCAATCAGCTGCTGTTCAAACAATCCTGCTGAGCGGGACAAGTCAGTATGGGTACGTCAACAGCAGCAATACAACGCTCTACTTTGAGTTTTTAAAATATCATAAAAGCTGTGCGTCCTTGTCACCGCAGCCTTTGGTGTCTATCATCTTCTGTTTCTCTCCAACAAAGATCAAAATGTTACAGTAATGTAATGACCAGTTAAAACATGGGGGGTTGTTTCTATTTACATTGTTTTTCACTAACCAGAGCTACATCGACATGGAATGACCAAACTCTGATGAACCTTGAGATTTTACCACTGCATATGAACTCAGACTTCTTTAATATCTTTGACAAAGTGAGTAACACGTTAATGCACGCTTGTCTTCATTTAGTGGATGAGGTGCCATTATCTGTTTGCTGTTGGACTGAGATTGGTTGTGTTTGTTTTCTGAAACATCATGTATCCGTTGTAATCCTGTGAGCAGGTAACCACCAAGAAATACTTTAAGGGCTTCCTGCCTTCTCTTAAGAGAAAAGGAGTGGGTCTGCAGAAGATGAGAAGGCTGAAAGAACAAATAAGACTGCACAGTAGTAGCAAGAGGTCAAAGCGAGCAGCAGGTCAGTGTCTCTTCGTTATCTGCTCTGTGGATTTGTACTTAATCAGTTTACCATGTTAATGATTCTTTCCTGCGTTTCAGTCAATGAATGCACTGTAGGAATTATCACAGCGGTGACCATCAGCGATGAGACGTTTCCCTATTATGACTATTCTGACATAAACCAGTTCGACTCTTGCCTCAGTGCTGCAATTGTTAAAGACAACTTGGATGTCATCACTAGTAAGGTGGACACTGTGGACTATCTCAGGATTGTTCTCAACAAGCTGAATGAGGTAGGTGACCGCACTCTGTGAAGAGGTGATCGCAGGATTTCCGCAGTGATGCTGAGTAATATTTCTTAAGCATTTAATGTGATTTTATATGCACATATTCATCGTGGTTATGGGCCTCTGTATGAAGTGTTAATATCTCAGAGTTTCTTTTCGAGACCTGCAGATACCCTGCGATTGGTTTGTTAATGCCTTTTTAAACTGGAGGTTCAGGCTTGTTGCAGTGGTGCCAGTTGAGCCAGTTTATTAACAGAGCAAAACAACAAACAATTTGTTTAGAATTAAAACTGATAATAAAAATCAATCAAGCCATAGTGTGACCAGAGCCAAAACTGATTTTAAATAATAAAGATGAGTTGGCTAATATATTGTACAGGACTGTGGATTCAGGTGTTTTTCCTTCTTACTGATTACTCTCATGTTCACAGGCCTACCCCAGCTCTGTCCCAGAAGATCAGGTTCAGCTCTTAGGCCCAGCGTCTCGTGTCGCCACCACTGACGACATCAACAAGTGGAACATCACTCAGATCGACACACTCTCTGCACTGATGGATTCATCCAACGGACCGTGGGACCCTAGCTTGGTGAGGGAGCAAGTAACGTGCTGTGTATGTGTGCATGCAGTCAGTATGCGCTTGTGTGTTCTCGTGAATCCATCTTTCTTCTCACCCAGGCAAAGGCCATCATCACTAAGTATCTGAGTAAGGCAGAGAACAAACTCGGCAGTGCGGAGCTTAACGTCATCGGAGGAGTCAACCTCTGCTCCCTGGACATTGATGTTTTGAAGAGCATTTCCACACAAAGCATCAAGTAAGAAGTCAGGGCTCTGTGTATGTTTGGAGGATCGTTACACTAGTGTCATGAAATCTGAATCCAAATAGTGATTACCGTTGTTGCCAGGTCAACTGGCTGTTCAAATAAGGCAAGGGCAGAAGTGAAGTTTAGTCAGGGAAAAAAATAATCTCTGAATCTTTGTAGATGCCTATTCTTGTGTTTGTTTTATCAATCTAGAAAGTAACAAATTATGATGAAATCAGTTAATATACTTTTATAATAATGGTACTACAACAAAACATTAGAAGCTTTTTAACCACAATAATTGTTCTGTATGTTTTTTTATGGAACACACAAACAAATATGGTCAATAATATCATTTCATTTATCATTTTAGCTTAAAAAGAAGGATGCAAACTTTAGGACACATGTTTGGACCATGTTCTTTAACAATTTTATTGATTCCTGCCCATTCGGTGTCAATCCAGGAGAGTATTTACTGTGGATTATCGGGCAAAAAACCACATTTGGTAACATCTGTAAGCATCATAAATGGCTATGAATATTTGTAGAAAATAAAAAATACATTTTTTTTTTTGAATATCCAAGTATTTCAATGAGTGCCCTATAAAGGGTTAAATTAAATTGTCTGTAGGTTGTGTTGTGAAGGTAGGGGAGCCTGTATGAACAAAAATGTGGGCCAAAAAAAAGCACATAAATCATCTGTTTGTGCCGGTAAAGCTAGTTTTTAACCCACAGCACTGACTTAAGGCGACTCAGATACATTTATCTCCAATTTGATCAAACCCCTTTCTCATCTGCATTTTGTCTGGATGGTCAGAGAACAGCATTTAAAACTGAAACTGCTGAAAAGGGTGGACAAAAGTTGGATCTTAACTTAAAGGGCTTAAAAATATAAAGCTTTGTTCAATGTAAAATATATGCCAAGAAACAAAAAAGTTGTTTGAATATTAGGAAAAATGTGTTGTTTGAAAAAATGTATAAAAGAATCCTGAATCATGGCACATTACCAGTGTCAGTTATTGACTGAGCTGAGCAGTATCACAGTAATCACACAACTCTAACTTCACTATGTAGTTTTTAAATATGTCTAATCACGTTGGCAACATTTCTTCCTGAATCAGGGAAAATGTAGCACGGATGATCTGGCACATGTGAATATAATTGTCATTATGTTACTTAAAATGTATTCAACATTTAAGGGAACTTTGATTCCAGTGTGTGAGTACTTGTCCAGTTGTTATT
>NW_018128335.1:13331-15112 GCF_001952655.1 Monopterus albus
CAACGCCCTAGATCTGGTCAACTGCACCGCAGAGCAAAGTAAAGTGCTGTTCAATGCTGCCAGAGCAGCATTTCCCATAAACACTCGCTCAGTTGCTGATGACGTGACCTCCTTCCAGCTAACAAAATCTTACATGAGTAGGTGCACGCACTCACACATTCTTACTGCATGTAGAAATAAAAGAAAGAAAAACACTAAACTGAGTTTTGGTTTGCAGAGGGTGCAGATTTAGACTATGTCCAAAGTCTGGTGGGCTCCAATGTCAACATGGACTTGGGTACCTTCATCACAATGGATCCCAGCGTTGTACTGGTTAGTAGTGTTGAATATTTTTGTGTTGTGAGTCTTCGAGATGCAGAAGACTTTGTAAAGTCCCTCAGTATGTGAGTATGTGGGAGGTTGTTAGACAAGACAGAGATGAATGGGCCTCTGTATCTGCAGTTGTTTGCACTCTGTTTCCTGCTTACTCAGCTGTGTCCAACATACTAGAATTAATTTGTTATTATGCTCTGTTGATTAAAACATAATAGTGTGTTTATTTGCAAATAAGTACATAACCTTCCTCTGCTCCCTAGAGCCTGACTGTAAATCAAGTTAAAGATCTTCTTGGCAAAAACCTGCCAACGTTGAAGAGATATGAGAACCAACCACTGGTACAGAACTGGATTCGAATGCAGTACCAGTCACAGCTTGACCAACTGAACCTGGGGCTGGTGGGCGGTCGGGCTGACCCCACCAACACCTCTCCTGCTACTGTAACCAACAACCCCTCAGCATCAGCATCAGCATCAGCATCTACTTCCATGTCTGGAGCCACCACTTCTGGAACCACCATTTCTGGAGCTACCACCAACAGCACAACCATTTCTACCACCAAAGGTGAGCACTGACAAAGTTGAAGGATATAAAAGTAATACTTAAAAAAACAGTTGATAAAGCTAAACCCCACCACCAAACAGTATTTAAAACCAACTTGAACAGTTATCACTTAGTCTCGCTGAGATGGAGACTTCAGACAACCACACAACCAGAACACAAACATACTCATATTGTCAAGGAAAGAGCAACCACACAACCAGAACACAAAACCACAAAACCCAAACATACTCATATTGTCAAGGAAAGAGAACGACACTGTTACCATTAATGTTCACTAACATTACACTACATCAGTACATTGGAGCTGGATAAATTAGTCCAAATCAAGGGGAGACAAAATACTGTGTTACTGATCACTAATGTCAGTTTTTGTCCGTTTTAGGCAGCGGTACCCGCATCCAAGCAGACGCTGGCTTCTCTCTCTTTATTCTCATGGTGTTCTTCGTCACATGTCAGCACAGTCTAATGTGAGCAGGACTCACATGACTGATTAGTGAGATTCACAGTCCACAGTGGTGAAGTGGAAAAGAGGATGTCATAATGTGATGTAAATATAAACCAGTACTGTCAGGATTACCCAAAATCAGTGGCATAGAACTTATTATGAACAATTTCATGTGCAATAACAACACAATAGATGTAGACAATGCATCTTGTTTAGCTACTGTATGCATGTATGTATGCACACGCACAAAGCACTTATTTTTATGGGCTTATCTGCTTTGTCTTTCTCCTGGTGGTTCATTTGAATGGAAAAATGAAGGTGACAATTTATGCTGTAATCTATTGACCTAAAAAAGGCATTTGACACAATCAATCATGAATTATTAATGTGCAAGTTAGAAAAATATGGGATCAGAGGAGTGGCTCTGAATTGGATTAGTAGTTATTTGACACAGAGG
>NW_018128335.1:15516-15963 GCF_001952655.1 Monopterus albus
ATAAGAATTGTGCATAAGATGGGGTATAGGGATCACACCAATGTAGCTTTCATACAGTCTAAATTGTTAAAATTTTTTGATTTAGTGGGATATAAGACTGCAGTGTTTATGTATAAAGCCAGGAACAATTTATTACCTGGTGGAATTCAAAAACTATTTAATGAAAGGGAAGGGGGATACAATTTAAGGGGTCAGTAAAATTTAAAAATTCATGCTATACGTACAACCAAAAAAAGATTTTGTATTTCCATAAGTAGGGTAAAACTATGGAATAATTTAAGTGTGGACATAAAAAATAGTAATAGAATTGATGAGTTTAAACATAAATGTAAAGGTATGTGTCAGTTAAGATATGAGCAAGAACAGGCTTAACGATTAATCAGGTGTAACATTGTGAGTGTGGTGTTTTAGTATATCACTAGCGTGGTGCAGAACAAAATTATCTAT
>NW_018128335.1:16007-38384 GCF_001952655.1 Monopterus albus
TTCAAGCATGTACTAGGTATAAGCAAATTGAAAATATGTTTGTGGATATGTCTGGAATTGTGTGTGATTACATACTGACTGTTGTTACATGTTTGAAAGAATAAATAAATAAATAAATCTGTGTATCCATAAGGGCAGGCTATGTTTTCAGACAATGCAAGGAAATAAAAATGGAGTACTATCATTTGTCAAACTAGTAAGATGAGGAGCACCTAAACATCAACCAAAAGGAAACACAGGACAATCAGATGAAACATTTTTAATCAGAAAAAACAGGTGCAATACATCACATGTAAACAATTGCAGCATCTCATTCTTAATACCTGAATAGTTACTTATAAATAACATTTTAGAGACTTGAGAATTCCTGTAAAAATATATTAGTTTGACAAAAGAACTAAATCCCCTTAAAAAACTCATTATTTTAAGTACTTGTAGGCTGGTCTGCAGATCAGCAGGCACCCATCTTCAGGTCAAAATAAGTTCTTTGTCTTTGTTAGTAGCCCTCTCTCCCTGCAGCCAGTCTGCTTTACTAACCTGTAGCCAATCACTCACCTGCTGCTGTACACGGATTTAAAGGATGATAGGGCAGCAGGTAAGTGAACACAGTAAATTCTCAAACATATATATTTACCTCGGCGGCTGGGGGACCGGGCCTTTATTTATTATATTCCCTGTTGCCCAGTGAATTTAACCTCCAAAGCTCCTCCATGCTTGGCTGTTGTCTTGATACAGTCACGATAACATGCATTTCGACATCGCTGATTCCATCAGTACAGTAAGAATCACGTCAGCCGATCCAGTTTGCCTTTTACCCAAACAATGTTTTTACACTACCATAAATTAAACTGTTTATTTTACAGGTCTGCTATTTCTGAATAATTCTTGAATGTTTCCAGAAATTTAAATATGTACTTTGTCAATAATTGCAAACAGATAAAGTTCTGAGACTGATCTTGGTTAGCGCAGTTAGTTGTGTTGAGCTTATTACAGACTTCCAGGATTTACTGGGAAAGAAACTGCACAGTTTAAACTGTGAATATTTATTACTCATTAATTTATTGTTGGAAACCTTTTCTTCATTTATCCAGAAGTTTGTCTGTAGATATATTTCATACTTTGTTGTTGTGCTAGCTTAGCATGTGGCATAACGCCATGTATCAACTGATCTCTCTCTACCAATTTTATGGTTCTTTTTGGCAAACTTCTTAAAAGATTTGCCAATAAACGAATTTATAGACCCAGAAAATAAAGTATTACCCTCTAATCTTTGACCAGAATTTCATAACAAATCTATTGCAGCTGTTCTTTCATAGGTAGGCTTTTAATGTGAAAAAACATCAGGAAGTGTTGACTGTAGTTTAACATTAATCAGGAGTACGGCAAAGATGAACGACTGGCATAATGACACCATTAAATTATGACTCTCTTCTTGTACTGATGGAATTAGTGTTGTGGAAATGTACATTTAACTGAATTTACCATGTGAGCTGGTGTAGCGCTGAAGGCTAGAGGTAATCTCATGTGCCTCCACGTTTTTATTTACCCACCATTCATTAGTAACTACCATGGATCGGGTTGCATATTTCTGTCTGAACCCAACAATGTTATCTCCTATAATGTCTGAACGCTACGAGTTTGTACGGTGCTTTCCCCCTTTCTTATTAAACAAAGCAAACATTTGAGTGCTCCAGCCGTCCAGCCCAAGGCTTGACCGATGTCTCCAAACCCAGCCTGAACATAATTTCTAAATTTCTGACTGAACACGGCCTGAGCCGAACGAGCTCGGTTCTGGTATCCAACTGGCTTTTATTTGAAAACCAGCTCTAATATGAGAATTTACAGCAACTCAGGGAAGGTAGAGAACTTGGCTGCAGGGTCTGTGCAGTAAGTTTATCTCAGGTTGCATCTTTCAACAAAGTGTTTGCATGCGCAGCATCAGAGCTGAGTAGTTGATCAGTTGGCACTGAATTCCCAAACTATCGTGTTCTTCAGAGTAGATAAGCCCACATTCGTCACAGCACTTCAGAGTCAGTCTTTGCCCTCGCTACTCATCCGCCTTATTTGTCCTCTCCCTTCTGTGCTGACTCAGCAGCAGTCTCAACTTTTCTTCTGACAGATCACAACTGTTGTTTCATCCTCATTTTTTCTCATGACAAAGCTTGTTAGGCTGCTACCCTTTGGATTTTATACAATCTCCTTGTTTCACCTTCATTTTACTCAAAGGTCTGTTTCTCAGGTCCTAATCACAGCTTTGTTTCTCGTCTGTTATCCTTTTTCTTCAGACCCTTTCTCTCATGAATCCCCACAGACTGATGGTCAGGAGGCCATATGGCTTCTTTTCTGTTCTGCCTCTTTTCTCTCCACCTCCTCTCTCTCTCTAGCCTCCGTCCTATCCTTCCGTGCTTTCAGCAAGAACCTCAGCAGCATCAGAAGGTTTTCGGAGGCGTCTGCCAGCTCCTGCAGCCGTTTCACTGCGTCCTCGAGCTGCCGGCTTTTGTCCCGGTGCTGCTCCTCTAAGCTCTGCCTCTCTTGCAGCAGCTCCGCGTTCTGGGCTTCTAAGCTGCGAGCATCAAATGTCAGTCTTCGATTGTCACGCCACAGCTGTGCCAGCTGTTGGGAGAGGCGTTCGCGTGCACGATGCAGCACTTGAACCTCATGCTGGAGTGCCAAAAACTCTGCACGGAGGACAGCGCTGGGTCCTGAACCCTCTGCAGAAGACGTCACTGCCTTGTCTGCATAATGGACAGAGCTGGAGTGCTGCAGGATGAAGCGAAGGAGGTTGGGTAACGTAATGGGCAGGTCATCAGGGAACTTCACACTGAGATGTTTTCTTAAAGAAGAACAAGAAACACAACCTCAGAGTGTAAATGAGATGAAATTCAATTATGATAATTAATGAAATACTTCTTACTTGTGTGTATTTTTATGTGCCACACAACCAATGAACACATCACTGAGGACAGTAAAGTGATTCAGACAATACCTCATAAAGCACTGAGGCTATTAGTGTTACTGTACATTATGTTCTATTGATCTGGTAGAACAGCAACTAACAATTGTTTTTATTATCAATTAATCTGCCAGTTATTTGAATGATTACTTACTTAATTTTTTGGTCTATTTATTGTCTGAAGAATTTAAAAATGCCCATCACAATGCCTGAAGGTCAAGGTGGCATCTTCAAACCAACAGAATTTAACTTTAGAGTATTTTACGAATTTTGACATAAAACAAAACAAAAAAAAAGCTGTTATCTCACGTTTGATAACTAAATACAGAGAATGTTTGCTTGAGAAATTGTCAACATAGTTTTAAATAATACCTGATTCTGTTGATGAAGTGATTATTAATTAATTAGTTTGTCAAAACAGAGTTGAGACAATTTATTATTATACCAAAGAAATGTGTAAAGTGGGGAGAAAAGCAGCATGAAAACCTCATGAGAACTAGAGAACAGATGTAAAACTAACTGCAGTGTCTGTACTCCTGCTAGGTGGTGACACGGTCAGACACAGGCTTAGCTGAGCCCTGTTTACAGAACCTACTTTTTCCTAAGTCAAAGTCAATTTTGGTGCTGAACTATCTTAGTAATTGAGTTTGTTATGCCACATAAATAAGACAGTAACTAAATCTTAAATCACAATGGATAAATAACTAGTCAGGCTAAAAGCTAACTAGCCCTGCTTAGCAGAACAACCTCTTACGATAATGGAAGTCATGATTTCATATGGTTCAAGTTCCTTTAATTGACATTTAATTCAAGAAATTAGCTCCTTAGTACAGATGAGCTAAACAAGAACCCATTTTGTTTGTAGATACTGCAGTTTTCCTGCACCCATTACACTGGCTAAATAAACAGTGTGTGACAATTTAATAATCAGGCATAATATTAATGCTCAAACTTTAAACACGCCCGACTGTTTCTGTAGTTACTCCTCATCTTTGTAAGGCACAACTATTTTTTTTTTTATATTAATGGAAAATGCTAATTTGCATCCCTATATGTATGTGTGCTTCTGTGCATCTCTCTTACCTGTATCTGGGAAAGAGAAGAATAGAGGGAACGTGGTCGACCATGAACTCCCAGGGAAGGTCATTACGTGCAACATTCACCCTACACAGAGGAAAATGTGCTTTTATAATCTGTCCCCTTTTAGAAAAGGCAGGATCAGTGAGCTAATGTTGAACTGCCACAATGCCAGTATCAACAGTACAGTCAAACATAAAAGCATACACATACTGTACCTGGCCACAGTGATGGTGCTGTTCCCCTGTAATAATCTGGCCAGCTGGATGATGACGTGGTTCAGTACAGAGCAGAATCCACACCACTGAGTGTAGTAAAACAGCAGCACATCCTAAAGAAGAAGACAAAGCTCATCAGCAAACATCAGTCACTGTAGATACAGACCTTTTGCTCCTGGTTGTGTTACACTGTGTGTTGTAAATCCATAGCATCTTCGAAACAATGAGCACGAGCTATAAAACAAACAGATTAGCCTTAAAAATAGTTAGTAGTTATATCAGGAAACCTTTCACACCACTCTCTAACCCAGTGCACCTTTAAAGTGTCATTTAAAAAAAAATAATAATAATAATAATAATTTCCTAAAACAGCTGTGCACTGTGGTTTTTAGCAAATGTTACTCAAACAGAAGTAAACAGTGCACTTGTCAGGAACTATTTTTAGTGGCGGATTCATAAGCATTTAGTCAGTATTCACAGCAGCAGAATGATGTACTGTATGTGGGACTGACTCAAAATAAACTACAGAACCCATTTTCAGTGCAGTGAAGAAACATGTCACCCTGTGGCACAGGTAACAGCTGTTAGTAGAATCATTCATTCATTGTTGGTTTTTATAGAACATCACCAGCCTGATCCTTAAACCTACATTGGCCTGTTACTAGGTAATCAGATGACCAACTGAGCTACCATCATTAGTTCCACCAGTTTTACCACCAGCCACTGATTACAGCTCCTCCTGTTGTGGCATTTGACCCGTCTCAACTAATAAGGAAACGTTGTTTGGAACAGCAAATTAAAAGGCGGACTGCTTCAACACAACTGCACAAACAAATACAGTGTGGACGTGTCATGGATTTAACTTAGGGGCCAGAGAGAGACTGAAGCAAAGGCGTCTCTCACCTTTTGAAGCTCCATGACGGAGGGCAAGAAAGACGAAGTGGTCAGTTCTGTGATGAAGCGGCGTGGAGGCGGCTGCTGATGTTCGTCTGGACGTCTGGCTTCCTCCTCACCTCCCTTCACGTCCTCCTCCCCCACCAAGTGTCTCTGCAAAAGGCTGTATGGAGCGCTGAAGTTCCTGATGAAGGCCTCTTTACACACCAACAAAACAAGATTACCATCAGGATGACCACAGTTTTCATCCAGCTGTTGTGCAGTAATGAACAGTGCTCAGATAACTTTATGTGAATACCTTTGTACTAACGAAGCGTGTTTGCATATCACAGTGGATCAAGAAGGACAACATGTTTGACTATGAAAATCACACAGAACTTTAAAGGTCACCCTGTGTCCACTTCACTGTAAATGTCTTTGTGGTGACTACTCCCTAAGCCCTGTATGCAAACAACCATCAAATTAAGCCATGTCACATGCTGATGTGAATAATATGCAAAACTATTGTTTGTCTAAGATGCATCCTCAACTTTTAATTCACTTCTGACTTTTTTTGTGAGCAGGCACTAAGCATGCCAACCACATATACTCACATTAATCAACAGGAGGCAAACAAAAAGTCAATATGTGCTTCTAAATTATAGCTGTATCCAACAACGGTGTCCAAATATTTCTTGCAGCACTAAAATATAAAGTCAACCAGGTTGAGTGTGTGGAGGGGAGAACGAAGGAAAGATGTGAACTTTTCCATCATGCTCTCCTTTTTCATTCTTCACCCAATTATTTCCATTACTTTTAATGAGTACAGCTGACTGCAGAGACTGCAGCCATCAAGAAAAACCATCACGGCACAACTGGATAAACTGGGGGTGGGGGTGATATCTTCAAATTATTGTCAAATAGTTCACTACAAACATTGAATAGCATATTAGCTTGAACTAAACATCCTTAATTAGTGGTGGTGTTACACTGAAATTTAATATCCTTCCCTTCGTGTGTCTGTAAAAGGCAAAACATTCAAAATGCCACTCAATAGAAGGTAGCCCAGTTAAAAATCATTGAAAACCACAGCCTCACTAATAAACACAATTAAATTAACCTCTCACAGTATCCATCCAAACTGAACACCAACATCTTTGTAAAGTTAGAGTTTATAACTGAGCTGTTATATTAGATTGTACTGGTGTACCTAACAGTGTCAATCTGTCCATACCTTACCCAGAGACTCTGTCAGGGTGGTTGCTGGGCTGCGGTGGAGAACATAATGAACCTCATCCTTTAGGTTCACAATAGCTGCAAACGTGCCGTCGCCACTTTGAGCACTTTGTGCACCAGCCTCCTGCTGAGAAGAAGCACTTCTGTTGCCTGTTGCTCCGAGCCTCACTGCCAGAGGCCAGTTCAGAGCAACATCTAGCACATAAAACCTGAGCGTCCTGTTGGTCTGACACCGGAGCCCTGTGATGCCATCTCCTCCCTGCTGAGCGTCAGAAGATGGAGGGATGGATGAAGGAGAAGGCGTAAGGGGAACTCTTTGCATGTCTAGCCCCTCTTTGGCTGGCAATTTATTGAGCTGAGGTTCAACTTTTCTGCAGCAGGCACTGTATTGGCTAAATGGGCTGTAGCTGTTCAGGAGGTTACTACAGCCCACTGAGGTTGCAGTTTCTATGGCCACGGGGGCAGGTAGTTGGTGGAGGCAGCAGTGTCTGAGATAAGAATGCAACACGTCTCCTCCCTGAGCTGTGGAGGGGAAAGAGCAGCGTACAGAGGAGCTGGTCAGGCTCGGTCCTGACCAGCTGAGGCACACCTCGCACACACTAGTGCTTGATTCTGGGAGAAGAACCGACTGGCAGCACAATGAGTGGGAGGTGAAGCTTTTGTCCAAGGTGGAGTGGTTATTACCGTTACAGGAATGGTAACGCACAGCAACGTCAGCAACCTGACAGACAAAAGAAAACAAAGGAGTAGTAATATTAATAATACTTGTATAGTTACTTGTGCCTTACACAGTAAATATCAAGATGTGAATATGGACATAGAAAAAATTTAAACACATTCCCCATCATCACTACTCACCTGTTGCAGTAAGGGACTGGGCTTGGATCCTAGTGGATTGTGTGGCAGGAATAGCAGCAGTGCGGGACCTTTATTCAGCTCCCGTTCCAGGAGGCGAGACTTTGTTCCTGGGGGCTGCAGCCACTGGAGGACCGTCTCATAGTGTTCGAACACCCAGCTACAGATGACCTCTGATGTGAAGTTGCGTTCTCTTCGAGGGAAAATCTGTGAAAAACAAGAAAAGCATATAGCATAATGCCAGTCCCATGTCTTGACTGTACCATAATACTAAAATTCATTCAGTAGTAAACTACCTTTTCCAGCCAGTGTTATGTGCAACCTTATGATGTCACTTACCAAAGAGGAGTTAAATCTTCTGTGTAGGTAAACAGTTTCATCTTCTCTTACTGAGATGGCTTCCGCCACCTGTTTGTTGGTCACGACCCCGAAACGTACACCACCACGGAAATCTGCACCAGAAAAACAGACTCGGGACTGCAAGCTCCAAACTCTGTGATTCTATTCTCACAGTACATTTTAAACAAGCACACGAGACTGTAGCAATAATAACTGATAAATGCTCGATCTAAAAAAAAATTGGAAGAGAAAATGCCCATCATGAGTTCCCAGGGTCCAAAACAACAGAACAGCTCTAGAGATCCGCTACCTAGCAAATGCTTTTTCTTTGAAAAACTACTTAAACGATCACAGCTTTTTATTTTAAGCCAATGACTGTTGCAGCTTGAGATCTGATCAGAAAACGTTTGTGGATTGGACTCTGTGTTGTTTGTATTATGACTTCTTACCTCTTTTGAGGGCCTGCAGGGCAGAGGACAGATATGTAATGTACCCTGGTGGTTGAGGAGAGGAGTTAAACTGGAAGAAACCCACCACTCGAGGCTAGAAATACAGAAGACATATCCAATCAGAATATACCACATGGTAACATACATATCTTCATTCAAATAAGATCACGTAACACAATTCAAACATGCAGGTCTTTCCTTAAAGACAGCTAATATTACCAAAATGCACAACAAACATTGCGGGTGATTCTCTGGCAGCTCTCACTCAAACAGCCCGAAGACACAGCCTGCATACCTCGTGATAGGAGAGGAACTCTTTAAGTGTGGCTCTCGACGGGAGGTAAGTGAGCGGGGTGATGACTCTGAGGATGAAACTTTCCACATACGGAGCCACAAACGGGCCCTTGTAATTTATAGGCCCAAACCTGCGACACACAAAAACAGACAAACAACATAATGGGTCAATTTGTTGATCTCTCACTTAGGTTTGTATCAGTTATGATGATATACAAATCACTGGCAACAAAACTGTAATATAAATTCATCCCAAGACAAAATGCATCAGGATCAAAGTATATTAAAACATCTGCTAAATAATGTCCAGGGGGAAACTGTGAACACACCTATCAACTAAAATATCAATGGAAATATGAACAGAATAATCCAATTTAACTTAAACCATAGCTAGAGATTCACAACAATAATAAAAGATGAAGACGTTACATATTCTACTAACCGACGGCATCACACACCAAACCTGAGGACAGTCTTCTCTGTCTTACCTTCTGTAAAACAGATGGATGATGGGGTACTGATAGATGTGGTTCTGCCTCCTGCACTTCCCCTGACTCCACCAGCAGTTAATGGCAACAAACTGCACCTGTGTTTGTGTGAGAAAGACAGATAAACAGACTATTTCCGGACCACAGAACGCGTGTGCTGTGTTATTATTCTCAGTCGTGTGTGTGAAGATGGAAAAGGCCTTTTCTGTCTTATTTACATAACAAACGGGCTGCAAAAATGTGTTTCACAACGTTCTTCCCAACAGTTAAAAATATTCTACTTATTAACTTTGTACTGTCAATTTAAGGGTTGATTTCAGTTTATAATTCCAATGATTTCTTTAGCTCCCCTTTAACCGAGTAGCTCTTTTTCTGCCATTTGTCAATGTAATTATAAACGCACTTCAAATAACAACTCCACTATGATCCAAAGGCCATGAAAAATAAATCCAATCCACATGATCCACTAAATATAAGATGCTTCATGTGTCTCCTTCAGGTGACAAGAATATTTCTTTATTTTGTTGGTCTTCTGCTGACTTGGTGCTACTGTAGCTCCGCTCTCCCACACAGTGTCTGTTAAGGTTACTGTTTGGTATTTAAACAAAAGCATTCTTATGTCTTCAGGCGTCCTGTACCTGTTTAGCCAGCTTCTTAGCAACCTGCTGCACTTCCTGTCGGGCAGCCATGGAGTGAGCACACCACGGTGCATAGAAGAACACGAGAGATACCTCGGCCACGCTCCTGAGACGCTCCACCTAGAGAGAAAACATCATTGTTATTGACATGTTAGTCTGACTCATATTCCTACATTGTAACTCTGTCAGTTTTTTTTTAACCATGACCTTAAATTTATTACTACCAGGGAGTAACGCCTATAGCTGAAGGGCTTTCACAAACTTATGTTAACTGACTCAAAGACCTCCAAAAATTCAGTCATTTAGGAAAATACCAGAGAGAAGGTTAGTTACAGAGCAATCTGCACAGATGAATCTACATTACAATGCAATTTAGCAAGTTATTTTTTAGAGAAATGCAACTGACAGAGCACTCTGTATTCCCTGCACATTGCATCACGGTTGTAGCCAACCTACCATGCAGGTTTGAAAATATCTAATAATAGAAATTCCAGTAATACCATGACAAAATGTTTTGCAGCAGGTGTCCATGTCTTTGAATCTCACCTGGTCTAGCTGACCCAAGTAGAGGTCTACTATCGGGGCCTCGGTGGAGAAGAAGCGCACCGGAGGCTGAGCTGCTACCACCACGTCCTTAGCACGGCTACAGAAATTAGATGTTAAATGTATATCAGGAGTCAAAGATTCATTCAGTGAGGGGTATGTGGTACACTGTGATGTATCGGATTTTTCCACACCTTGCCTTGAATTATCAAGTAATTTGATGGTTTAGCCAAAACAAATATTCATGTTAGTTTTGCTAGTTTTTTTTTAATCCAGTGTACTGGATCAATATCAGGGGTGCACCAATTCAAATATTTTGAAATATGCCTGTACTGGCACAGATGCCAATGTTTCCTCTATCAGTTACATCTATTTAGTGTAGGTCGTACACTTCTGATTCAGTTCACCACAACAAACCCTGGCCTCATGTTCTCTTACACAAAAGTGATTGCAATGACTTGGCATAGACACATTTGTTTATATGGGAAGAAGAAAAACACTGGTATTGTGTCAGTACACATATCTGCAGATATCCTGAGCTGCGGTATTGAAATTAGTATCATGAGGAAAAAAAAAAGTTGTATTATTGCATCGCTGTATCTCAATATATACTGTGATAAAAGACGTTATACTCCCCAAGGAAGCTTTACGCTCTGTGGTCAGCACAAATACTGTTATAATTATACTTAAGTAATATTTTGAATGAAGGGGGTTTAGCTGTACATTGTATTAGAGTACTTTCATAATAATATTGCTACTTTTACTCAGTTAAAAGATAGCAATAGTTCTCCCAGTATGTGGAAGCAGGGTGTGCCTGAGGTCATTCATGTGCACTTTGTTTCAAGCTTCAGTTTTCCCAGGTGTAATCTCCACAACTACAGTAAATTCAATGGAAGACGTGTGTGTTGCTACTGGGGCTGCAGCTACTGATCATTTTCTTTCTCAATAAACTCCTAAAATCATAATTTCCCACATCTCAAAGTTACATCTCGAAATGTGTCAACTCTGTCAAACAGCGGTCTAAAACCCAAGCATATTCAGTTTAGTCTCGTGTATGATGTACAGTAATGCATTTCATACTTCATCAAGCAGGAAACAACAAAGTTTGCAAGTTTGGCATTTTTAGTTAAAAAATGACAAACGATTATAGTAATCTGAATCGTTACTGATTAACTTTCTGTCAATTGACTAGCCTTTGCACTTGTGGGCACTACAGAAGTCTTCGTTATGCTTTCATTTTCAGGATTATAAGGATAATACAGCAACACTCTTACTAAAAGGTACAGCTACTGTCTCCTAAGTCCTATAGTACACGTCAGTTTCTGCGAGGTGTAACGTTATAACTTAATACAGAGCCTGGTTATTATGATAAGAGGGTCATTTGTTTCTTGCAGTACTAAAAATTTTCTCTCAACAAACCAACCTATATGTTCAATGTTGAAGTTCAGTGGGTCTCACGTCCACACAAAACATGCTCAAATTAACAGAATGTGAACAGAAGCTGGACTTGTTTACCTGCATGTGAACTTGACGGCTAGTATGAACAGGACGCTGAGCACGATAGCCCCGCAGAGTAGAACCGGTCTTCGGGCCATCAGAAACAGCACCTGCCGAAGAGACTGCCGCACACGGCGCAGCATTACAGCTTGTCGTCGTCTCTCCGTCCCATTTATACGCCCCGGGTGCCGCTGCTCCACGCGTCCATTTGCCTAAGGGAAGGGTGGGGAGAGGAAGACTAGTTCAACACGAAACAGAGTTAGTCTGGATTGGCCATCAGTGACACTGGGGTGAGATGTATTCAAACACGGTCAAACCAACCTTTCTTCCCCACGTAGACTTTTCACTTCCGCAACAACGACCTCGGGGGGAGTCTGCAAATGCCAGAGCCGATTTAAAAACGTTTAAAACTATCATGGTAAGCTAGGTACAATATGATTGATAGTCACCTAAGCTTGCGTTAAACTGCAGTATATTTGGTCAAAGTAGTTCTGTTTTATTTTGTCCTCGGTAAGTGTGTTTGTGGTCCTTTTTACGTTTTGAGATGTATAGACTTTTTTGAGACGGTTCCTACATTGTTACGGTGCCAAAAGCAGCTGCCATGATGACTACGGAACACCAGAGGGCGGTCGTAGAATTTTCAATCAATCAAACTTTATTTAAAGCTGTATACAGAGGTATGGACACAAGTCAAAAAAGTAAGGCGACATGCTTTATAAATGAGCTTTTCTTCAAAAAAGCCCACGAATGCAGCGTTACATTACACACAATTTGGCCCGAAAGTTGCTTATATTAATGGCCTAAAACTGATCTATAAAAATATTTACCATTAGACTACTAACCTTTATAAACCCCTTTTAAATGGCGTCTTGTCATGAAGTGTAGCAATATTTGTTTATGGGATTGCCTACATACTGCAAACTAGTATTTGGCGTTTTAGTCTACAGTTATTCACTTATTTAACTCGTGTCTTATGTGGGCCTAGCTAAGCGTGAAAAAACAAAGCATCTTAAGTAGCACCAACCTTTTGGGTGGGTGTTATATAGGTTAGGTTGCCTAATAAGTTAGTTGTATGCAAAGTTTGGCCAAATTGCATATTCTGAAGTAGGCTACATAACCAACCCCTGCAGCGAACAGACATTACACTTTTCTTTAGCTGTTTATGCATTGTCACTTTTTATTTAATGATTTTTTTTTTAAGTAGAAACACTGCCTCTATTACTGTGTAAGAGCCAACTTGATGTAAACAGTCAGGGATACTCGCATCGCGTAGGAGCAGCGGCTGCGCTCATGAACGCGCACAGCGTCTCGCTACTGCCTTCAGAGTTCACGATGATTCAAGAGCTGATTCAGACCTACCCTCATAACGATAACACGTCTCAATTAGCCTCTTAAGTCATGTGAAAACCCATGCACACAATAGAATATTATTTAAAAAAAAAACTTTATTTTTTCTTACCATTAGAGAACACTGAAGAACAAAATCACAGTGTAAGACTTAAGTGCAAATGAACAATGTAAAAAATAAGCCATCTTTCATTAGTTGTACCCACCTATTACATGGAAATATTTACTGCCAACAAAATGTTTTTGAATTAAAACAAACAAAAAACTATGCAATCTTTGCCAGTAATAAATGCAAATAACATAGCAAATAAGAGTTTCTCCTTAAAATCAAATGTTAAAGATGTGTATGAGGATCTCAAAAAAATTTAAAAAATGAGTTTGCTTTCAGGTATAAGTGGCATGTATCTTGTTAACAAAACATCTGGATCTCCTGTAAAAAACACCAGTGTTGAACATGTGCTCAACAAGACTGTGTTTGCCCTTGAACGAACAGCAAGTCTGAAGTTGACTGCAGAACTCAACACCGACACATTTAACAATCATATTACCAAACTGCAGAATGAATTTCAGACAGCTCTGTAGCACTGAGATTCCAATCACAACCAGAACTGCACTGAAGACCCAAAGAATGCATTCAAATTTAGGTAGAACAAGGATTTATATAACATTACAATACTGCTTCTTCATGTTGATACTTCTAAAGCCAGAGGTGTTAATGTTTCAGGGGTGGCCAATTCCAGTCCTCGAGGGCCGCTGTCCTGCTTGTTTTCCAACTATCCCTGCCTGACCTGCTGCTGATTACCTGGCTCAGGTGTGTTCAGCCAGTCAGAAGCTGGAAGATACCAATTTAAGTGATTGTAGACATGTCAAAAAGACATTTTATAACACAACTCAAACAAAAGTGAATTTATCCATACTTTTGTTCTGTCTTCAGTAGCCAAGGATTAAAATGTATTAAACAAAAATGCTCAGCTTTCACTGGACTGCAGCCATCTCAGTGCTTTGTTCATAAGCTTTCATCTTATGAGGCCTTCACTGCCACCAGTGTTTGAACCCAACCTACCCTTGGCACATCTGCCCTCTGGACCCTTGAGGCAATGTGGCTTGTGAATGCAATGTGTACACAGAGTGAAAGCAGAGCAACAATCTGTCCGAGTCAATAACATCACATACTTCCCTGTTTCACATGATTTGCTTCTCCTACAATAGCTCAATGTCTCACTTGCTCCACATGGCAACCGCCCAGCAGAGAGACAAGACAGGAAGCAAGAAAACTTCCTTTCCAACAGCAAACAAAGCCAGTCTCATATGAGTTTACTGTTGAAAATAAACACTTCTCCTCCTCAGGAGCTGGATTTCTGGCTATTTACTTTATTTGCTGTTACCGTAACTGTACAGCATGAATGGGACACTGACTACATGCAATTTGCTACAGTGCCTGTGTTTCTCGGTGCATGAGCTGCTGCACCACCAGGTCTATATTAATGATGGGACTGAAGTAGAGGGCCCAGTAAAAGAGGCAGTTGCACACAAACTGCGGGACAAAAGGCCACAGGAGAGCGAAAGCAAATCCCTGAGATAACATCTTCCACAAGTGGTTCCACATCTTGTGTGGCAGAGCCCTAAAGAAAGTAGAAGACACATGTCAGTGTATTAGTGTATGAGGTCCATTAGACCAGTGCTGGATGTATTTTCAGAATCATGTAACATTTCCAGGAATAAGCTATTTTTCTCTGCTAAGTACATATTTTCTTTTTTCTTTTAAGAAAACTCCAAAACATGAAACGGACCACATCTTGGTTATGGTCATTATGTGTAAATATCAATATAATGCCACTTATTCCATTGCTGTCTATTCCAGTTGTGCTCACCTTCCAAACAGCAAATAAAAAAAGTGGAAAGCTAAAGCACAACATGGCACTAAATCCTTACAAGTTAAGGTTTAGGAAAGGTCAAGGAATGCTCCAGGCTACGAGTCATTTAAAAGGTATGTGTGTGTGTGTGTGTGTGTGTGTCTGTGTCACAAAGAAAAATAAATAAAACACCCAACTGCGTGTACCTGATTCTGGTTCTTCTCCAGAGACTCCACAGAGCACAGCCTTCCAGCACAGACAGCAGCATGGCATTAACAATAATGAAGCGAGACGTCCAGTAGTGGACGGCCAACCAATCCCAAGCAAACTCTGCAATCAGCTGGTATGGAAGCAGGAGGTACTTCACAAGAAACTCTGTCCACTGTTGCCAGCTTGGCTCCAACTAACAGACACACAATGATAGAAGAGTGATTTTAAGCCATTAAAACAAGTATTGATGTAAGACAGTAGAAACCACATTATTCTCTCTTACAAAATAATCTGGAACCTCAGCAGGCATATTTACATGGAGCTTAACTGGAGACTGTCTGGTTGTAAGTTAAGACAACATTAGTTGGAATATACAAGTCAGAGTAAGGTCATTATCATACTCAGTCTTTAAAAATTGGCCTCTAATTTCTTTCTCCTGTTTTATAGTGTATGTATCTCACTAGCCCTGGCGAGGATGGCCTGGGATGCAGCACCTCCACTGGCCTAAAATCATAACTTTGGGGTTAAACCAGGTCAAATAAATGAATCCCCTCAAGTAAATCAGATGTTGTCTGCATCAAAATTGTAAAAGGTACACAGTGAATAGAAGTCTGGTACCATTTCTTAAATACTGACTGAGTGTGACAATAACATAACTTTACTACAGCCATGCTCACAACACTGCTAACCCAATTTTTAATCAATAATCACAGCATCATGTGCATGTGAATGAACCTACTGTTAAATTTTAACCCATTACATTGGATGCAAGGACATTATGTCAGCTGTAAATTTGTTTTTGTGTCACCTGTGTGTTGAGGAAGCTGCTCTCTACTGACTGGTCCATGTGTGTGATGGCCGGGCAGCAGGTGTGCAGGAAGGGCAGGAACGTTTCAGAGTAGTCAAATAAATACAAGTACAAGATTGTGAGACGAGGGGAGCGCTTCAGTGCATACAGCAAGAACAGAGACTTCCCTGCATTAGCCACCTGACAGAAAGTGAAACACAAAGAATACAGAGAGAGAGGTCAGTGATTTGATTGTACATGTAAGAAGAATGACAAACCCAACAGAACAGAGATTAATAAGGCTGTAAATGGAGGGGCTGTGGTACAACAATAAAAGCAAAGGTAACATTCTAAACTAACAGATTAAGATTATCTCATATATGCTATTACAGTGGAGGTGGCAGCAAAACAGACTGAATCACACAAACCCATCTAAAGATGCACAGATCTACTGAAGACCAGCATGTAAAACTGCTGAGTGGCATGTAGCTGGAAAGGGTTACAGAGTCATCTCAAAGACCTTGGATATTCATCAGTCCACAGTTGGAGATAACGTCTATAAATGAAGACGATTCGATGCTGTGGCTACATAAAAGTGGACGCCCAGCCAAGATCACTCCAAAGGCACAACGCAGAATGTTCAATGAGGTGAAAAAAGAACCCTAGAGTAACAGCTAAAGACCTGAGGGATTCGCTGGAGCTGGTGAACATCTCTGTTAATAAGTCAACCATATGCAAAATATTGAACAGACACAGTATCCATGGCAGGACACCATAGAGGAAGCCATTGCGCTCCAAAAACAACACTGCAGCAGGCCCGAGGTTTGCCAAAGACCACCTTGACACTCCATATCACTACTGGGAAAATGTGCTGTGGACAGATGAAACAAAGGTAGAACTGTTTGGGAAGAAGACTCAGCACTACATATGGCGTAAAAAGAGAACTGTGTACCAACATGAAAACATCATCCAAACAGTGAAGCATTGTGATTTGAATGAATTCCCACATTTATCAACATATCCTGCAGGATAATGTCAGGGTGGCTGTCGGCAAGTTGAAGCTCAGAACAAGCTGGGCGATGCACCAGGACAATGACCCTAAACATCGAAGTACATCTACAAAATCTATCTTTTGGGGTGGCCCAGTGAGAGCCCAGACCTCAGCACAACAGAGATGATGTGGAATGACCTCAAGACGTTCACACCAGACGTCTAAGAATATGGCTGAGCTGAAGCAGTTCTGAGGAAGAATGGTCCAACATTCCTCCTGAACATTGTGTAGGTCTAATCCACAGCTATAGGAAGCACTTGGTTGAGGTTACTGCTGCCACAGGTGGGTCAATCAGTTATTAAACCAGTGTTGCCATTACTTTTTCCACCATGACTTTGTAGGTTTAATGGGTGTGTTCAATAAAGACATGAAAGATCATGACTGTTTGTGATTTATCATCTTAAAAATATTGTGTTGGTTGATATTTGTGACTTTGGTGAAGATCAGATCACATTTCATGACCAATTTATGCAGAAAACTGTAAACAATGTCATTACTTTTTCTTGCGACTGTATTCCTGCAAACTGAAGTATTTCATGGAGCAGTCAGAGAACTTACCTTGTACTCCCAGAGGTTCTGTGGAGGTTTGACCCCAAGGGTTTTAACTCTGTCCAGTTCAGCCAGAACAGCCCGTCTGTGAGCCTGATTTTCTATGCTGTAAGGAGGCTGTAACAACTCTTCATCTCCCAACATCAACAGTAACCTGAAGCAAAGAAACCAATAGCACATCACATGACCATAATGACCAAGATGGCCTCACAACAGGAGCTTCTGGGTTTTCTGTATAATGTTCATTCACAAGTTTGATACATAATTAGATACGGTCATGATTTTCACTTTCAGGGCGGGGTGCCTGTATTTCAATATAAGAACAAGGAGAGCCAAAACAAAAATGACACTAATTATTCTATGTAATATTCATTATTTACCTCCCATTGACATTCTCGTGTTTGAAGGGTTCTCTGTACAGCTGGGCCCAGGGGCCCAAGTGGTCCAGCCAGGACACGACTTCCTCCGGCGTCCAGTGAGACACGGGTTTACTGATCAGCAGGTCATGCTGCTCCGCCGTCCCAGTACTCCAGTGATACACCAGCACCATCACCTGGAAACACACGGACATTAACAGACAAGGGACAGTGAATCCTAGTTTAGCCAGCTTATACCACACTGCAGTGTTTTACATATGCAGATACAAAGAAATTATTTGAGCCACAAAGCTACTGATAGTGACGAGTAGGGGATTAGCATGGTGGCTAGAATTCCTCATAGGCTAAACTGGTGCCAACTGGTAATACAGTGGTGGTTTCACATACTGTACATCCAGGTTTCTGTATCTTGCAGAAATCATCCATCACCACAAGAGGTCACTCACTGTCTGTGTTTAACTTAAGTTGCTCATATGTTTGAACAGAAGATGTAAATTTTGATTGTTTCCACCACCCTTCAACCCGTTTCCATCACAGTTACTGCACATAATGTGTCCTCTTCACTGACCTGAGTTTGATTACACCTCAATTGTTTAAGCCATTTGACTAACAAGAACAAGATCACTGCTGAACAAAGATTAAAAAAAAGAATATAATCCTAAAAATATATTTCTAAATAAACAAACTGTCATGCATGGAAGATATGCATGTGTCCATTTAGCAGCATGATAGCTTGAGTTAAAAAACAGAAACAGTAACTACCTGTTTCACACAGGAAGTGTAAATTTGTGATGTACCTTTGCACAGAAATAACTAAAATGCTCATTCTAAACAAATATGTGCGTTACAGTACTATATAGAAAAAACCATGCTGAGAGACTGTATAATGTGCTATTCTTGGGTTTAGTCACCTATAAGAGTAGCTCAGTTTAGAAAGGCTGCAAAGAGGGAAGCTAAACATCTTCAGAGTTTTTGAAACCAAAGTGCATGATGTGTGTAAACATGGAGAAAAGCACGATCCAAACAAGCAAGGGTAAGCTGGAAAACACATTAACCAACCTTGAAATGTAAATACTGAGTAAACTGAAGTTCAATGTCTACTTAAAACGATACAGCTTTGCAGGAAATGTTATTTTCCGGTGCAATTCATGTGAGCTCAGGAAAACACAAAGGTAAAAGCATCCAAAACAAACTGATGACCATGCACATAGGCCCAGGCCCCTTTCAGTTTTCATAAAATGCCCTGGTTCAATAACATCCATCCTTGAACTGGGGTCAAAAAAAGGACCACGCTGTAATCTGTGCTCCCAACAGCAAAGTGCAAATTTACACGGCAAGACACATAGTTATGTTGCTCCCATGTGCCACATGGACAAAACAGGCATGGTCTATCTGCATAAAATGAACATCCACTACTGTGGTAACCTTTAAATATCACACACTACAGTTGTTAAAATCCCCTCAGTAATACAGAAAACAATCTAAAGTAGCAACTGAAGGTCAAATTATTTTAATGCTGGATCAACGTATACTGGTTCAGGGTTTACAACAATTTCCCCCAGAAAGGGACAGCACCGCCATTCGTGTGTAGGTGTGTGTGTGTGTGAACTGGCACTGCAGATAGTTCTGTACTGGAGACAACTTCCTTGTGTGTGTATAACATACTTGGCCAATAAAAGTGATTAGCGTTACTTTATATATGTTATCATTTGGATTATTCTGTGACTCATCAGCACATTAGTCTATCGCTCTATTAAAACACACAACTTAGTTAAACTTCTGACTTGATAAATCTCAAACATTACTGTGGCCATGGCAAGACAGATGGGCTCTCACTGGCCCCTAATAGAGTGGTCAGAAAAGTACTGTAGCTAGCAATTTTACTGCATAAGATAATGGTAAATGACTAGGTGAGTTCTTTTTCACTGCCGTTGTATACTTACAGCCACAACTGTGAGTGCAGTTAGGACTCCAGAAAAGAAGAAGCCTGCTCCTTTGTGCTGGTTTGTCCTGGCTCTACCCAAGTTGTCACCATATCTAAAAACATGTGGACACTTGATGAAAGCAGGCCCCTTCACTTCAGAACTCAAAGTGATCAAATACAAGTGAGCACAAAGCAGACACCAGGAAAGTTCATGGTGATAACACTGACATCGTCAAATGGAAGCTCTGTTTCGTTGTGCTTACAGACTGATAGAAAAACACATTTGTGAATAAAAGTTGTAGAAAGCCTTGTTTAGCTTCAGAGAGAGCTGTGCAGAATTTGGCACAGTATTCCAAAGCTTTAAAACAACTTGTAACATTTACAATATTGTATTACCTCTGGAAAGCCAACAAGCTCCGGGAGACTCTGGGGTTAGCCTGGATCTCTGCTCTCCTCCGTTGAACCACCTCACTAAACAGTTTGTCAGTTGTATCCCTGAGAATAAGAGCAATATGTAAACACATGGAATTAGAAGATGGGAGTGAAACGTACAATGAAACAACAAGGAAGGACTGAAGGCACCGTTATGTTCACTAGCTGACCTAGCTCATGCTGAGTAGTGCTAACTTGTGTCACATGAGGTAATGGAAGTGAAACTGGTCCTTCTAGTTTGTTTGACCTGGCTGTGTTTGTTAACCTTTCTGCTACGTGTGAAACATTTCAATGACATTCTTTAACAAGCCTTGGGAAAACTACTCGACCAAGTGAAAATACCCTAACCAAGTCTTTCACTTTCAGACTGTGTGCACTATGCAGACTCTGTGGTGATAAACTGATTTGAGTACAGTACAGTATTAGAGAAAATCAATGCAAAGACAAACAAATGTTTATCAATAAAACTACAGCAGGACATGGACTCGTAATTTCTAAGTGCATAGAGTACACGCATAGGTTTTCTTCTGCAGGTTCACATGTTTTCAAAACTAGATGGTCTGTAAGTGTGACGCTGAAACGAAAGGGGGCAGCATGGTGGTGCAGTGGTTAGCGCCGTTGCCTCACAGCGAGAAGGTTCCGGGTTCGGGCCCCACCCAGGACCTTTCTGTGTGGAGTTTGCATGTTCTCCCAGTGCTTGGCGTGGGTTCTCTCCGGGTACTCCAGCTTCCTCCCAAAGACATGCAGCTTAGGTTGATTGGTGTCTCTAAATTGCCCATAGGAGTGCGTGTGTGTGGTTGTTCATCTATGTGTTAGCCCTGCGATGGATTGGCGACCTGTCTGGGGTGTACCCCGCCTTCGCCCGATTGCCGGCCTCCCCCGTGACCCCGTTCAGGGACTAAGCGGTAGAAAATGAATGAAATGAAAGGAAAAGTTTGGTACTGGTATAATATGGAGTACAAGTTGCATTGTCACGATCTGTGGCAACTTCAGCAGTGTCTGCCTGTGGCATAATATGCAGCACAAGTTGTATTGTCACGATCCATGGCAACTTCAGCAGTGTCTGCCTGTGGGGGCAACTCGGTTAGATGTGGAAGAGTCACAGAAATGCCTGCACAGTACAAACAAGTCATAAATCAGAGGATGCTGGTTTGTTTATTTTTAATATAAACGATCATATTCTAAATGTGATCAAAATGTGAACAATCCTCAAAATTGTAATGCTAGTGTGCCTGTAAATACTGAAAATCCCTGTCACACACACATTTTTTGTCAGTACAAGTTGTCTTAGGGATGCAACAGTAGATCTCTGTTCTGTGCTGTATGTCAGAAAAACGAAATGAGTACTGTGGGAAGAAAAATCAAACATTCATTCACTTATATGGTGTGGCTGTGAAAAGCATACCTCAGCAGTATGTTGATTTTAGGAAAGCCTTCCCACTTCTCCCGGCACTCTGGACATTCGTTCTTGTGTGACGACTCCCACCACAGAGCCAGACAGTGGCGGCAGAAGCTATGGCCGCAGGTCAAAGTGGTGGGGTTCACCAAGATGTCGTAGCAACAGTGACAAGAAAATTCGTGTTCTGATATATTAGTGGTGGTGGAGGGCTGTGACTGAGGAGATTCAGATAAATTAGGGGGGTCATCCATCAATGCTCCCGGACAGTCATCCAATAAATCCCGCTCTATCTGGTGCAGCATATCAAAGTCTGAAAAAGAGGAGGAAAAAAGGCTAAAAAAGAAAGACCAAAATGGCATCAGTGACTTTTTACATTAATGTACCTGTACTTTTATCAGAGTACAGGGTTTTGCACCACTGCAAATTGGTGGCTTCATCTTGATGTGGATGAATTGTACCCGTGAACAGATTTTAGGGTTGGGGCAGATGAATAAATTGCATCAGATTATATTAATTTTAAATTCGATTAAAGTTATAGCATTAGACAATTGCACAAGCACATACCGAACAGTAAACAATAACCTGAGCAGCACAAAACCATGAAACACAAAGAAAGCAGTTGCCTAAGTGACGCTAGTTTGGACACTGACATGCTACATGTTATACTCTGACAGCAGTTAACGTTTACTTATCACATCCTGATCCGGACGTTAGCTAGCTATCGTTATAACTGGCTAGCTAGCTAGTCGTTAGCTACCAGCTAGGTTAGAAAAAACATGTCCTGCTCTTGTGTAAAGCAGAAACAAAGTACATTTTGCAGATATTCCCAATACAAAATTGTAGTTAACAATTAGCGTTAAGGTTGACATGCTACTTAGCCAATAGCTAACAAGTGCTGAGATACCCTGGCTAAGTTGTACTAGATGTACTAGGTATAAGCAAATTGATATTGGATTAGCATTTGTTGGATATGTGTAAAATTATGTGT
>NW_018128335.1:38456-67947 GCF_001952655.1 Monopterus albus
TCACCAGGCAGCGGTGGAGTACAGCCGAGGGCGAAGCTCTGCTCGCTGCTCAGACCTCTGAAGGTGCATCACAAGTACAGTGCCTCACTTCCATGGCATAAAGCGGAAACTGCTCCTCAAAGTGTAGCCACCTAATTGCGCGCGCGCGCACGCACACACACACACCAGCCACCTAATTGTGCGCGCGCACACGCACGCACACACACACACACACACTGAGGCACATCAGTGTGTCACGTGGGTTCCTGCTAACTAAGTGGTAACACGCTCACCTGTGTATGTAGCTTGAGTAGAGAGGACAACTTCGACCTGTGTCGGTCCTCGATGATGTTGTAAAGCCTGAAGCCCAGCTGATTTGAGCCATGTGGCTTCTAAATGCAGCTGCAGTTCAAAGTTCAGCTAAGGTCACTGATTCTAGTCTTTATTTTCGACCACGAGCTTAATGAAACAGTCACCTATTAACTAGTGCTGGAAGAAACACTTTTACTTAAGTAAAAGTAGCAATACAGCCAGAAACACTGTGTTACAAGTGCAAGTCTTGCATTCAAAATTTTGCTTATGTAAAAATACAAAAGTATTAATGTTAAAATATACTTTAATTACCACAAGTAAAAGTACTTATGCAGATTGGCACATGTTTTGTTAATGTTAATGTAATGCAGCTACAAACTGACCTTAAGTGTATGACTCATTTACATGTCTGTGCCCAGGACCCATTCTCTCATCATCCCCCCTAATCTATGTATATGGTCAAATATTTACATATTTTTTACACTCACTAAAGGTTACTTTATTTTATTTATACACTGCTGCCTTCATAAACTGGCCTTTAGCTGAATATCAGTATGCTTGGGAGTTATGGTGTATTTTATGTTGGCTATATGTTGGTTCTGCCCAGCAGGTGGCAGTGTGCGTCGATTAGCTTGTGATCCGCCATCACAGATGGTAAAAACAGAGAAGAAGAAGGTGCGACAACAGTTTGGCTAACCCAGACAGTAGTGGGTTAGTTTATGACAGCTGCTCAACCAGAGTAACGCAACAATTTAGGTTTATTTACTGTTAATCCTGCTTTTCTTATGACGTCCTTCAAAACGGGTGAACACATCGCAGTATGTTTGAGGTAACGTGGCTGCCATTCAGGCTAACGTTATAATTTCATTGTAACGTTACGGCAGGCTGTCGTTTGCTGGATGTAGCTTATTATAGCTAGACTTAGTTAATTAAGCTGGGATGTAGTTAAATAAGAAGTGCTTTGTTAGGTGTGGATCGACTAGGGTGACATTGGTTTAAATATTAACGCTGTTTCGTTCTTACGTTTAATAACTGCTCAAAATAATATAGTAATAATGGCTTAAAAGCTAGCTAATTAGCTGGTGGTGGTTGTCATAAATCAACTAGCGCTCCATTCAATAAGTTCAAAACTAACTACTTATTGAAGTAGTAGGGCTTCTTTGTGTCAAAGTCTCAAGTTAGTACAGATTTAACGTTATATGATATGATATGATATCATATGTTGTTAGCTCAAGGTGTCTAGAATAATGACAGTTGGCGTAATAAAACAAGTCTATTTAAGCCAGCACCTTAATGATAATATTGCGTTTATGCATATAAGATTGGTAACGTTATCAGCACTGTACCTTAGGGCGAAATTACTGTCGCCTGTGCAGGTCATTTTGCGGATGCTCTAAAACTGGCAGCTTTTTAAAATAAATATCTAAATTTTGCATGATATCAAAAAAAAAAGCGGTATAGATGATGGATGGATGGATGGATTATATTTGGCCACACTACATTTGCTAGGCTAAATGTAATCTGAGTAAATCCAGTCGGAAGATATATGGATAGTTAGCCAAAGGGCACTTAGAAAGTAGCTAAATGACAATTTAACCTGTAAATAATAGACATTAAATAGAAAGAGAAAATTATGAGACTAGATTTGGTGTATAATTCCTACACACGGTGAATATTTGCTATACACAGGTATTGCCGCAGCAATACGCTGTATTAATGGGTTCTGTACAGCAAGGTGCTTTAGGTTATCTGCAGGTCTGGAAAAGCTTTAAGAGCATTGAATTCAATTAGCTCAATAAAGGCTATAGAAGGTTTTAAAAAGTTTTAAATTGCAAAAGTCTTGAATATGTTTTCTTGCTGCCTGTAGTTGTCAGTAACATAGGTTATTCATCTACAGTATATGCTAAAAGTGCGATTGTTTTGACAGTGTATTGTTCTGCAGGATGGTGTTCTTCATTTTTATGGCGTTTCATTCTGCACCATCACACCATTAGCAAACAGTGTCAGTATACTAGTGAGGAATCTTATCAACGGATAATGAACAGTATCAAATATAGCAGGAACTAGTGTTTTAGCAATAGTTTTCTAATTCGTTTCTCCAGTCATCATATTTTTACAGCCTCTCTGGGTCCAGGTTGTGTTAATTGATTAGCTACAGTAGGAGTTAGCATTATATACAGCAGGGAAGTACAGACAAAAAATGTGACAAATGCAAATATATTCATACTGTTAATACATAATTGTATGTTTTATTGTCCCTCCTGATTTTCCATTGTTCTTTGACCTCTATGACCATGAAAAGGTATTAAATTGCATTCCGTGTGGTGTTATAAAATGTCTGAAACCCTGTGCTCTGCTGAGTTTGCACAAATTATAATAGAATGGATCAATGTACACTATATATTTACATTACTCAGGTATACAGGTCTGTAGTAATGCATGGGTATAACATAACTGCTGGGATAATATCTTAATATTAGAACATTATTGTACCAACTTGGTTTTCAAGGTCTTCTACAATATCTTTCACTTTATCAATATACTGTTTCCAAATCTCCTATTTCCTGCAGATCTATATGAATACAATTAGATATGAACAATAACATAGTAGATTAAGCTAAATAGAATCAAACTTTAAAGCCCGTAGAGTTTGTTTGTATCTGCTTAATTGTTAAAGAGTTACAAACTTGTGATGCTAATGATGAATGAATTGCATCCATAAAAAGAGAAAAAGCAAGGTGTCTCAACATTCATGGAATACAATAAAAACAAATTATTGGATAGGTACATAAATACTTTCATACTGTGGGCCAGTGTTTCCTTATCCTTTCCTTATCTGTTCTTATTTCTAAGGACAAAGTGTGTCATATGCTGTACAGATTGTAAAGCTCCCTGAGGGAAATTTGTGATTTGTGATCATAGGGTACAAAAAACAAATTTGACTCCACATTACTTCCTCCCCTTTTGATTTGATTGCATTACTTTTTTGTTTGCTTTCAAACCTAGTGACTGGACTTTGCTTTTTAAATACCACTCACTTGCAGGACTTCGCTGTCTTTTTTCCATAATTTCATTCTCCTGCGCACCTTTCTACCATGTGCACCTTATGATATTAAAATAGACATTTAATGGGGAATTACAGGCCTATCAATGTGGATGACGTTCTTGGAATAATCAGTGAATGCACGCAGGTTGCAACAATAGGATGTTGTTGTTTTATTCTGCTGTCTTGAATGTGGAATTACTTGTCAAACCTGACCATTTTTAAGTGGAAGGTGTATATTCTTTGCCAATGAAGAATTTAGAGAGCATGCTTTCATGCCAGATTAACCTTGTGTTATTGTAGCCTGCAGCATTTTCCCCTTCCCATCACATGTTGGATATTTGTGGACTCTTAAGTGTGTAGGTAATGTTACCATCTGATTACTAAGCATGGGTGTCCTGATGTCTTAATAGGATCCTGAACTACAAGATCCACTGTCACTGAGACTAAATGAAAACTATGATGACAAGAATTCGCAACAGCAGGAGACCAAAAAAGCACTAGAAAGCCCAGACTATAACTGTGAGACTCCAGACATTCAAGTGATCATCAAAGAAGAAGAGGAAGGCTGGATTGTGAGTGAAAATCGTGAGTGGAAAATCTTAAATACCCATGTCACTTTACTACATGACATTCATAGAGTTAGTCTGTTGTGATTTTCACACTTGTTTTGCTTTGTAATCTTACTCCCAGATGAGAGCGCAGAGATAGAAAAAGAGGTTGCTTCTGCACATACTTGTCATCCAAACCTCAAAGCATGTGGGAAGGAGCGCTGCATTTCATATGGAATAAAGAGACCGCAGAGAGGAAATTCAGGGGTGGAGAAATGCTCTAAGGAGCCTGGTAGCCCCACTGTCTATGGGCAGAGTTCCTCTGCCAGAAAGGGGCAGCAGGGACACATGCTCATGGACTCTAATGAGAAACCTAAGATTTCCTCTATATGTGAGAAGGCATTGGGAAATGAGACTGTGCATCAGTGCAATGACAATGGAGAGAAAACTTTCTCCTACACAGTACGCGAGGCTACTCCCCGTACCACAAGAAACATGAAATCCCAGCAGCAAACATGCACAGACGAGGGCTGTTATCCCGAAGACCAGAGCCTTGCTGTAAAACAAAGCACATCTTTGCAAACAGAAGTGGAACTACATGAGACCAAACGATCAGCACCTTGCCAAACAGTATGTAGAAACACTTTTTGGAAATATTTCAAATGTCAGTAATTTATCAAAATCTTCTATTTTTAAATTGTTTTTCTTATCATCTATTCATGGTTGTGGTCATGCATTATTTTGCAAATCTCATAAATATTTTCCAATAATAATAATAATAGAATATTTTCTGGAAATAACCATATAGTTTGGTGCTACTTAAGTTAGTTGTGTTGAGTTTCTTATTGATTTCCTGATGAGTTTCCATGACAGAAATTGCTCCATTTAAACTTCAGCTCATTTGGTCAGCATTTCTTCAATGACTTCAATTAAAATTCTCTTAGGTTTTGCTTATTTTATTTATTTGTTAGTTGTAAATGCACTTGTATAATGTCACAATAGGCCTCATGCAAGAATATCTGTCATTCTTAAGTGGCACATACAAGCTGTCAGCAAGTTTCTCATATTTAGAATTTCTTTATGAAATTAATAGAAAATCACGAGTGGCTGCGACCTGCCATACAAATCATGTACAGAATGCACAGCCACAAAAAAGTAACAGATTTGTGATAAGAGTAGGAAAATGTTCTTGCAGCCAGGTCCATTTGCCACAGTGTATCACAATGCATGCCAACCAAATGAGAGAAATGGCTGGTGTGACTTCTTGTCAGATTTACTTTGTGGATACAGAAAATAAATGCCTTTTTGAACTGTGTTGTATATTGAGGATTCTCCTGAACGAAAGCCCCTGATGTCACGTGGACTCGACATGGCATCTGCAAATGTAGAGGAACAAACACTCCATGTGACAGTCAGACTGCAGGCAGGGGAGGAAGAAGAGGAACAAGATGAAGAAATTGGTGGTTTAATCAACTCTGACGGAGAGGTGGTTGAGTGGGATGCCAGTAAGTTATTCATACCTGCATGTTCATTATAAAGCGCTGATTCATTCAAGCACTACACATTTCTTGTTCAAGGGACCGCTTTGTTTTGGTTTCCCATGGCAGAACATTTTAAGCACCAGTTAAAATTGTTTCCTAAAAATTGGCAACTAAATATATTTGCCTTCCTAAAACAACTTTTTAAATTATGAAACCAGTATTATACAGAGCTTTAGTTCTTTTATTTTCATTATTATGTCACAACTGAATGGATGACCATAACTCAGTATGATATTTAGTTTATCATTACATTCACCTTATTCTTCTCTTTGAAAGCATCTATTTATTTAAGGTCGGAGCACTTTTTAAAATAATGTTTAAGATATTGAACAACAGTTGTCATGACAGGTACTGTATGTCTAAGCCTGAGCCAGCTGTCTTGATTTTTACAGGAGACAGTCCTGACCGAGGCTCTGACTGCACAGAAAGCCTTCAGGCTAGCAAGGTACTTTGTCCTAACTTATACATTTTGCAACACAAAGATATAGATAAGGGTGATAATATCTCAAAACCTCTGATTTCTGGGATACAATTTAATAGTACCACATGCTGTATACAGCCTCCAGAAGTCAACATGGAGTTGAGTCAATACCTGCCCTAAACCGGGAAAAAAAAAACTTTCTGTAACGCAACTTTTCCAGTTTGATAAATAAGAAAGAATGAGTGAATGAGCAGTGAGTTTTCCTGGAGGAAGATTTTATGCACATTAGCATTTTGATCCAATTGTGAAATGAATTTTCATAGGGGTACTCAAAGCCCCCAAAAATGTTATTTCTGTCTGAGGTCTGTGCAGCGTCTGTCTGATTAAATAGGAGCTTTGTTGTGGGCTGAAGAACAGCTGAAAACTTCCCACAGTGCTGCTGTCTAAATGTTGACATTATGACTTAGCCACACACAATTACTGGAGTAGCACAGTGCATCTTCTGTTTTACAGCTGATTTAACCTTTGAAGTTCAACTCTGAAATACAGTAGTAATCCAAAACTGGGTTATCAGCGGAAGTGGTCATCACTTTGACTGCAGGGTAGATAAATAGGCAGGATTACTAATTGACAGTTACAGAATAGTTTCAATCTCTGCTCTGTTTGCAGGCTGAATTACTGGTACCCAGGGAAGGTTTGAATTTATTTTAAAGGCTAATTTATCATCTGGCCTAAGGACAGCAGTTAAAAATTGGCCTTTTGTTAACACTGGAATATTTGCAGTGATGTTAATTAACATGTGCCTTGACCCTGAAATAAATTAAGTAACGGTTTTGGGGGTATATTTTTGATGATTTGTAATGATTATGATAACAGGGTGTTGTACTTCTCCAGTCACAGCTGCAAGGCCAAAGCCAGACAGGGAGCAGTAGTCCAACACTCATCATGGAAGTTGTGTCTGTGGGGGAAGATGAAGAAAGGGAAGAAGGGGAGGAAAAAGAGAGATTAGTAAAGATGAAAGCTGTTCCACGCTTGTACTGTGGTAAACAGAAATCAACACAACATTTAAAACTGTTGTACAGGTTGTAAATAATAGTTATGACTCAGTTCTGGGGTTGTGTTGTTGCACATGATGTTAGCAGGAAAGAGACACAGAAGAAAGAACAAGGGTCCAGAAATAAAACTGGTGACACTGGATGCCCCAGATGCACAGACAGAAGTTCCTGCAGGTCCTGGTGAGTGATTTGATGGAAATTTGATATAATGCATGTTTACAATTTTGATTTAATTAGTACATGCAGGGGATTCAGGTTCATCAGATTTGTAGATTTTTTTTTTGGGGTATTCACAATTCAGTATCAGTATAATATACAGTATATAGTGATATTTCCTGCTGTTTCTCTATGTTACTAAGCAAAGAGAAGGAGTAGAAGAAGAATTTCAGAAACTCCACCTTTGTCTGGTGAAGACTTGGAGGCAGAGCCTGGAAGTGAGTGTTCCTCTTGATTTTTATGGTGACTGAATACATGCTTATGCATGTGAAATGATCATTTTGAATGTTATTATTTTGTTGTAATAAGGCCTACTTTTTATCTCATAGTATCAAGGCGTACCCGAAGAAAAAGAAATTTGGCCACCATAGTGAAATCACAAGAGTTAAATGCAAAAACTGTCCATCGTGTTGCTGGTAAGACAAGAAAAACTGTGGTTTACAAGTGATAGTTGACTCTGACTCCTGTTTAGCTCATTGATTATGGTTTATTGCATATTGTTTGAGCAAGAAAACAAAAGAATTGCTGAGTGAAGCAGTAAAAGAGCTAGTCAGAGGGAGGAGGAGAAACATGTGACAGGCATTTATGTAGACATGAAACCTCCAACCGTTCAAAAAGATAGGCAATGCCTTTAACCAGGCCTTTTCTGTTAGATTATCTATCTATCTATGTAACTGGTGTTTAAATATCTTGAATCCATTTCTGAGCCAATTTTTGATACACAGCTCATATTCATATGGCAGTTTAACAGTGGTTTATGTTTTAACTAAAGCTTTTTTATTTTTTTTATTTATTTTTTTTACAGCAAAGCGACCTTACAAAAGAAGGAAAGACGTTAAACCATCCGTAGAAGGAGAAAATGCTAATCTTTCAGTAGGTAAGAGTAAATAAAACAGTCCACCAGAGGTTGTAAGCAGCATAGTATCTCTAACTAGGGAAATAAGTGGTAATGTAGACCTTAGTAAAAGTATTGCTACTATGACTGCATGCTTCTCTGGAAACTTAACATGTAAAAATCACTTGTATGATAATCAAATACCAAAGTTTGGCATGTGTGGCTTTTCCTTTATAATAATAATAGTAAGGTGTAGACCTTGAACTGAACTGAATTGAATTGTGTGGAATTGGTCTGACTATGAGCAGACCAGTCTTTTTCAACGTGGAGGAGTGACCTGGGAGTTTATTAATGAGTTAAAGTTAAGTTTACTATCAGTTCAGTATTTAAAAAGAAAATACTTTTGGTGAAGAACATAATGAGTGGACAAAAATCACTACAGTGTAAATTTGAACACAGCCTTTTTGGTTGTGATGGGGTTTTTTTTTCTGCAAGCTCATTTTGTAAGCATTAAGTTAACACCCTACCCTTGTAATTCAAATTCTTTCCCTCTATATAGGGAAGAAGCGCCCTGGCAGAAAGATGCATTGTATACCAATAGAAATACCTCCAGAGCTCCTGAAGAAGCCCAAAGAGAAGATTGAGTACCACTGCTCAGTGTGTGGCAAAGAATTTCCTCATGCATACAAACTAGAGCGGCACGAGCTGATCCACACAGGCGAGAAACCGTACTGCTGCTCCATCTGTGGTCGGGGTTTTAACCAGAAGGGAAATCTGAAAACACACTACAAGGTCCACTTAGGTAAGAGATCATCTGAACAGTGCTCGGTCATTTGGCTCAAACCATTTTCAGTGTGTGAGGCAAGATTTTGGAAGAGAAGCTTTATTTTTATTGTCATTGTAACATTGTGATATGTGGACTGCAGGCACCGAGATTCGAACCTTCGACCTTCTGGTTGGGAGACAAGTGCTCTACCCACCGCACCACTGTCACCCCCCCAAAAAATCTTAAGAGGGTACATTAAAAAAAATTTTATGGGTCACTGATCCAGTCCATTATATTAGACATAAAACGTTTAGGAAATGACATAGTTAAAAGATAAGACAATCAAAATTACAGCCCTGCTTTCTTAGGGCTTTGCAGTATTTTGGCAATATGAGAATGGGCACAAAGAAAACCAGACAAAATTATTGTAGCTAAGATTTAGTGATAAGAGCAGCAGCATTATATTTTAATTACTTTTATATTATGTCTACTAATTCAAATTATTTTTAGTGGTGACTGCTCTGCAGTTGTCTACATGACAAGATGTCTACAGGTCTTGAAAAAATATTAGTGTCCATTTGTAATCTGTAAACGGTAATCTTACCCATAAACTGTTTCTTTATATGATATTGGCAAACACTGTCATTGTTCCACACCTCTGATATTATGTAAAGTTCATGTGTGGATCTTAAATATTTAATTATATAATCATCCATCCATCTGTTTTCTTCTGCTTATTCAGGCACGGGTCGTGTTTACCGATGGATTATTATTAATATTGGGAGTTCTTGTTAATTGGGAAAATATCAGCAACATCTAAATTGGTCCTGTTGAAGCTCTAAGTCTCCTCTTTGGATGCCAAACTAATGTTATAGTTATAGTTATAGTTAGCTAATGTTAGCAAATATCGCAAAGACTGTTGTTTACATTAGTTCTTTGTTACTGATTGACTGCTATGTAGCTGCGTTGGCTAATGTTAGCAAACGTTGCATAGACTGTTGTTTACATTAGCTCTTTGCTACTGATTGACTGCTATGTAGCTGCGTTGTTCAGGGCAGGGTTATGACCTGAACAGCCTAGACTGCTTATTGATTGACAGAACATCACTCTGTTGCTTTTCTTCAACAGCATAAAGATGCAGTCAATGGTAATTTAAATACCAAAACCGTAGAGAGTGGCATTTTTTTCTTACATGCCATCTTTGGTCCAACGTACAGACACTGGTTTGATGTGGTTGACAGATTGAGTTCATTGAGCAGGCTGAATCTGTCGCACAAGTAAGCCAGTTTTCCAATGCTGTCTTTAATGGGAGCAGGAAGGTGGTGGTTGAGAGGATTGTTATTGCAATGACTTGCTGAAACCCTACTTTTTCTATGTATTCATAATTTAAATTTTTGTAAAAATACAGATGTTATTTATCTGTAAGTGGTGCACCTTTTGTATGACTGACCAAAACATTTGCACAAATGAAAGCCTAGATACATTTCTAAGGTCCTCATTTGAAACTCATTAATATTTAACTAATTTTAGAACTCAAGTAAAAGTACTAAACAATGCAAAGACTGTTATTCCTGAAGAGTATAAACCCTGAAACATGGCTTGTCTTTCCTTGATCTCTGTAAAGGTCGCAAGGGTTCTGCAGACTTTGCTGATGACGTGAATCCTATAGCATCAGAACTCTCTGAATACTTGAAGACTTTGCCGGGAGAGTCCAGGATCAGATCATCCCTCCGTTGCTTGGACTGTGGAAAAGAATGTGAGAATCAGTCTGCTTTACAAGCACACCACATCACTACACATACACAGACAGCTGCTCAATCAGACACGGTCGAGCACAGTGCATCACAGCTTCTGTTCTGCCGCCGCTGTGGCATTCAGTTCAGTGAAAAAGAAAAGCTGGAAGAACACATGAAAACTCACATTAAGGAGAAGCCCTACTCATGTCCTGACTGTGGCAAGAGATTCATCAATGAGAGCTACATACAAATCCATCAGCGGATCCACACCGGGGAGAGACCGTTTCTCTGCTCCCAGTGTGGCAGAGGTTTCCACACAGCTTCATCTCTCAAGCTGCATGAGATGCAGCACTCAGGGGAGAGGCCATTCGCGTGTTCCATCTGTGGGAAGACATTTCGGATAAACTCATATCTAACAGCACATTACCAGACCCACATGAAAGACAGGCCTTTCATTTGTAGTGTCTGTGGAAAAGGCTACTCTAGAGCCGAGGAACTGAAGGTGCATCACAGGCTTCACACTGGGGAGAGACCCTATAAGTGTGGAGAATGTGGGAAGAGCTTCATTTACCGCCAAGGTCTGCGGCAGCATCAGCGCACACATGCTGGAAGACGCATCGGGCCAACCAGACAGCTCGGTAGACCGAAGCAGCAGGCTAGGCTGGATGTCTAACAGTTGATCTGATGATGCAGTCTTTTTGTTGTTGACTGTGTTTGAAAATATTGCAGTAAAATGTGCTTCTTTCCATTCCTCCCACCTACAGCAGAAGTGATTAGTGTGTCTGAAAATATGCCCTACATGGTCAGTGTGCATTGCCAAGAACTATTTGGAAGCTTACTGTGTTGTCTTTCTTGTATCCATGTTTTGTACCCATGTTTTTATGTTTACTTCAGTAGCCCATCTGTAAAATTTGAGTGCCTTTGTATCCTGCATGCCAAATACTAATACTAAATGTTAAATAATTATGCACAGTATCCTTGTTGATGGAATACATACATTTTTAAGAAAATGTCTCTTTTTCTACATTAGAACCAATGTACAGTATCTTTACACTATAAACTATAGGATTTGATACACTTATCTTAGAGACCACCCTTAACAGATGATATTAATGGAGCACAACATCCTGAACAAAAACCTTTTACCTCCTTTGATTTCTTTATGCTCTGTGTCTTGCTTTGCAATATCTAACCACAGTTGTTACAATTAGTGATTTTGACATGATCCACTAGCAGAACTAGGACTCTACAGTCATGCTAGGAGCTGTCTCAGGTTGTATACGAGTTAAATGCCAACTCGTGTTATTATGTGTGTGCTACATTTTTGCCATTTTGCAATCATAACAGCATCTAATGAGGACAGGTAGGCAAATTTATAATGAAACAACCATAGTTTTATAATGTAATATAATGATATAATAGACTATGTTGGGGTTCCCCTTAAAGGTCACAGTGGTGACTTTTTTTAAATCTATTTTTACAGTACCTTTACAACTCGACTAATGTTCAAAGACAGTATTATGTTGTGAATCCTTGGAGGAATAAGGTTTAGAGTGAAGTGAAGATGCTGCTAAAGCGGTGCTATATTTCGCATATATAATGTCATACACATGTTGCAAACGCTATCTGATAGCGTCAGATATTGACCCCCACACACTCCGATGCAGTAGGTGGCGGTATGCGCCTTAATCATTGGTTCGTTATCTGCCAGAAGAAGAAGAAGAATCACAATCTAAGCTTGCCCTTGCATCTGTTAGCGTTATATGCTAGCTTCTATCTCTACTTGCAAAAAGACGATTTACTTCTCTAAACATGTACTGTGGAGATGACGAGACTCAGGGAGGTGAGTTGAAGCTAACATGATAAAATGCCACGAATGAGGTGAGTGTTGGGCCAGCAAAGGTTGAGTTAGTGCGGCATGCTAGCTGGCCTCTAGCTAACGTCAGTTATCCAATATTAGTGTGAAAGTCTTTAGTACAGACTTAAAGCCTGCGAAGTAACCCAGTAGAGTGTTGTCTGAAGAGGAAAGAAACGTTTAAACATGTTTCCAGGTAGCCTGGTTTAAAAAGTGATGTTCTTGCAGCTCAGCAGTAGTGATGGAAAGATCAAGCCTCGCTGAAGCATCGAAGCTTTCCAGCTATATGAAGCAAAAAAATAGTTTGTGTTGAAGCTTCAAGTGACCACAAATCCACCTAGGGGTCAAAATAAATGACCACGGAAATGTGTATGCTGAGTTTATGTTTAGAATTAGACTTTGAAGCAGCGCAACTCAGCCTTTTTTGTGTAGCTCAATACTGTGGATTAAATGACAGAGAGCTTTTCTTCCAAATGAAACGGGCTAGAATGTTTGTAAAATTATTGCCTCTGTCTGTAATACCTCAATGACTACATGTCAGTGTGTAAGACTTTATCTTCATAAATATGACTGTCTCCAATACAATGAATTGTTGTGCTTCTATCTAGATATATAGATCTATGTTGGTTGTGTGTGTTTGATAGCAACAGTTTAATTAGAAAGCAGGTACTCTGAAAATATGGTGCTTAAAGTGAAACTGATATCGGTTTTACTCAGTGCTTTGTTGCTTTTGCCATATTCACACTATCTTAGATTTTTTTTTAATTTTTTATTTTTTAGGAGAAACAGCAAGAAGTCTAGAACACAGTGGCTTCAAAGAACAGTCTCGGGAAAATCCACATGAGGAACCAAGACAATTCCCAGGGCCTCGCAGGTCCAAGAAGATCTACAGCTGTCCGACTTGTGGAAGAGTTTTCTCTTACAATGGTTCCCTGCATCGACATCTTGTGATTCACTCTGGAAAGAGACCCTTCAAGTGCTTCATATGTGGAAGAGGATTCACCCAGAGTGGAAACCTCAAGACTCACATGAAAGTTCACAGAGGTCAGAACAAACAGGAAGCTCCTAGTTTTCAAACTACACATTTGTTTTTAATTATATGTTTTTATGGCAAGGTCTTAGTTTTTCAGTAGGTTTTTCCTCAAATAAAACGTAGGTTGTGTGGATCTGATACTGTCTTGTCACTACAGTCTTCTTTTGCTCAAAAGTGCGGATTCTGATTTATGGGTACAAATTATAACTAAGAAATAAGTTTTGGAACTTGTTTTCCGCTGACTGAAGGCCTGGTCACACTAAAAAGTGGCACAGGAAAATTTCTCCATGTCCCTCCAAGCAATATTCTTGATGTCTCTCAGGGCCAGTTGGTAAACTACTGTAGCTAGTGAGCTAACATGCTACCGTCATTCTATTTCTCTGTACTGTGGTGTTTACTCATGCCTAGGATGATGATTATTATTATTATTACTGTCCAAAATGTACACCATTTTGGTCAATAATAAGTTACCTCGGTTGCTAAAAAGATGCAAAGTTAACGCAGTTCATTCATAAACCATCAACTGCTGTTTCATAACTGCCTGCAAACCATTTCTCCTTTGTTGGAGCAGCTTATCCTCTGACAAATGAGGTGGAATAAATGTTGATGGTGCAACACAACTAATAAGTTGCAGTGTACAATCGTTTTCCTTGGTGCAAACGAATCCACTAATTGCGGTGATTCCACTGATATGAATTCATGTCGCATTGACATTTTGCAGTTTTAAAAATGCTCCTGTGACCAGTCCTTAACATTGCAAAAATGTCTAAGAATGAACTATAAATCTGTTTTTTTTTTTGTTTTGTTTTGTTTTCACAGAAGAGTTACCAAAGTGGACTTTACTTAAAGAAAGGAGTCCTCCTAAAGAATCTCCTGTGACAGTTCACGTGTGTGGAAAGTGTGGCATGGACTTCCCTCAGAAACAACAACTGGAAAAACACAGAGAGAGTCACAAAAAGCCTTACACTTGTCTTGACTGTGACAAGACATTCAAAAATGAGTATTATTTTAAACTACATCAGCGCATTCACTCTGGAGAATCTCTTTTCCTCTGCTCAGAGTGTGGAAAGGGCTTCCTCACAGCAGATGCACTTAAAAAACATGAGTTGACGCACACTGGAGAAAAGAATTTCCACTGTGATCAGTGCGGGAAAGCATTTGCACAATCCTCCAACCTCCGTTTGCACCTCAAAACACATACTGGAGAGCGGACTCATCTCTGCTCAATCTGTGGTAAAAGCTACTCTAGAGCATGTGCTCTGAAAGTTCACCTGCGAGTTCATACTGGAGAAAAACCATATACTTGTGATAAATGTGGCAAGTGTTTCTATTACTATCAAGGTTACCGAGCGCATCTGAAGACTCATGACAAGAAGCCAAAACCGCCAGTAAAACCTCTGGGGAGACCAAAACAGCAGCTGTTGGTGGTAAACAATCAATGTCATTAGGGAATTCACTGAAATGATAAAAAGGAAAAGTAAATGTGTTACAGTTCAAATATTAGTAGTTACTGTAGGTACACAATATGGTTACATGTTGTAATTACATGTCGTGTACGATCTGATCCATTGCTACTTGTCAGACTGTAGTATCAAAAAAGTAAATCATGTTGTATTCATTGTTATTGACATTTATGTTTGTGTGATTCACCTGAACCAGACATTTGACAAGACATTTTTATCCAACTTGACTCCAGAGGTGACAAAATTTTGCACTTTTAAAATACTGCCTGTAAAGTATATTTCATTCATATGTACTTGCTTTAGTCAGAATTTAATTCATAAAATAATAATAATGACATTCAGTAGGATGATAATGGTAGTTACCTACCTGTACACCATTATTAGGACTTTATTTTAGTATTTACTGTAGTCTTGTGTTTTCCAGACCTTTTCCGGTTTTGAAGGCAAACAAAATGTATTTCACATTTTCCTCAAAATCAAGGAAACTACAATAGCCGCAAAAGGAGAGATGTGAAAGAGCATTAACTAGAGCATGACCTGCATGTTCCTTTTCATGCATGTTGATAACAACCTTGTTAATTTGTCATGGCAACAAAGTTGATAGTGGGTGTAACAGCATTATCTGCAAAGCACAGAAAATGTTAACACCTGTGTGAGACAACTCAGTCACAGCTGTGAAAAATATATTTTCTCATGCCACATTTCGTCTTGATCATATGCACCTCCTGCTGATCCGTTTGGGGAACCGGTGACTTGGCTTCAAACAGAATCAATCAATCCAGCACTATTAAATATCTTACCTCCTTCTGGGTCTTGGTAAGCAAAGCTGCCCACATGAGTTTTATTCTGCAGCCATGTCCTCTAGTTCCTCCATGGGAATCCTGAAGTATATCCCAGTGTGTTCTGCCCCAGCTTTTACTCGGGTTGTCTGGAAAATCTGCAGAAGGAGAAATCCAGCATCACCCAAAAAAAATCTTTCAACTTGAAAGCTTTCCTGTGCTTGACCCAAGAGACATGTAAGTAAGTACTGTGATTTAGGACAATTTTGAGGTACTTGAATATTTCCTTTTAATGCTCTGCTCCACTAGAGTTTATAGACAAATACTGTAGGTTGAAATTACTCCCACCTTTACCACCTTTACCAATGTGTCACCAATTATAATCCAGTAATGCAATATACTGTATATTATTCTGAAATGGACCATTCTGTATAATGAGAACTTTGAGTACTTTATTATTTTGATAACACTGGAGTACTTGTGTACTTAAAAGTTTTGAATGCAGGACTTTCACTATGTAAATGGTGTAGATCAGTGTTTCTTCCAATGTCCAATGAGTATGTTGTCAATTTACTTTTTCTCATCAAGGATTTGTCTTATTTTTCTTAAACTACATCAAATAAAAATACATAATCACTCACTGATGATCCTTTTATTATTGACGTGCTTTAGATCGTAAAGTACAATTTTGCGGCATTACATAGTGGTGTCAGTATTATACACGGTATTCATGTCTGTGTACGTATGTTAAAAAAGTAATGGGTAGTAGATTGAGAAACGACAATAAAGGCTTTTGTTGTGATGTATAAAGCCAACCGGAAGTTCCGACACTACTGTAAGGTGGTTAGCAGCTAAGGCTAGAAAGGTGGTTATAAGATCCAAACGCTAAATTAACTTAAGTCTTGAGTTAGCTGTGATTGATCAGGGGCTTTGTTTAGGCGTTGAGCATGAAGATGAGAGAAAAGTAGAAATATTGCCATATTGTACTTTCAATAAATTTGTATCGTGCGACTACTTTTTACCTGAGGGGAAAAAAAATTCTATGCTGAGGTTGGTCAAAATGTCTATTGTCTGTTGTTAGCTAGCTAAGTTAGCGAGTGTCACTCGAACGGAGGTAAAATTTGCAGCACAATTATTTTCATGCTTTATTCTACGGTGACTCTGTCGGAGCTGTTTATTGTTGATTAGCGGCTGTAGCTTCGGTGGCTACCTAAGCTATTGGGTGGTCACTTAGCTAGTTGCTAAGACGAGCAAAGCTAGTAAACGCCATGTCAGTGGCTAGCTGGCTAATAGTTTTCTCGAGGCAGAGGTGGTCGTTGACCAAAGTGGTGGTCACATCACGACTCCGACGTCTCATTCGCAGGTCAAATACTGGGTGTGTACTGCACCGTGTGTTTGCTCCTGATGTAATGTGTTTTATTATGACAGCAGAGATACCAACAGGTTAGTCAGTTAGATTGCTGACAAACTTAAATCACAGTTAACGTGAAATCTCTATGGAGCAAAACCTAGTCCCTAGCTAATGCTACTGAGCTAGCTGGGCTATTCGGTGGAGATGATTGTTTACTCTGACGCCCAAACCGCTTGAAAGGGCAGTAAAATATTTGACATGATACATTCTTGACATAGTTACCATACCCAATAATGATGCCCATTTACTGGTTGTTATGTGTCTGAATGGTAATGATAGGTCCTTTAAGGTAACCTGTCCATCAGCTTCAAGGCCCACCCAGGTTCAAGCCCCAAAGCCCTGCTGAAGTGTCTTTGTGCAGGACAATGGTTGTCTTCCAGGGCGGAGGCACTGCTGTGTAGACCCCCATCCGTAGACAATAATACTCCCCTGACTGAAAATAGCAGGAGGCTGAAAAACTAAAAATGATCCAGAGTCCAAAGTCTAAAATTATGTTTTTAGATGCTAGTCCAACAATCCAAAACCAGAGTGTTCTGTTTTCAATAAGATACTGTATACCAATAAAAGGCTGCAAATCATCACATTTGAGAAGCTTTAACCAGAAATTGTCAAAACATTTTGCTTGAAAAGTGACAGAAATGATTGACTAACACTGCAGCTTTAAAGCACACCTGATTTAGTCTACTAAATATTTTCCATGGCTCATTGCAAATCGTAAGAACAACTGAAGTAGTAGTATAATTCATTCATGTCACCACCACCAGTGTCATAAATGTTTCCAAGAATTGTGTTGAGCAGCTAATCTTGATTAGAAGAACCCTGAATATATTTAAGATATATTAATGGCTAAAGGAAAGGAAAGTTGTGACTCTTTGGCTGCCAGATTTGCCTGTCAAGGCAGTCTTGGTTTATACTGTTTGTTAAAATAAAGTCATGTCTGTGTATAACAGCCATCAGTAATGGGTTTATACAACATTATTTAATATATTGTATGTATATAAGTATTGCAAATATTTGACCCCTGAATTGGTAAGTTTCCTGAAGAAATGTGATTGGGACCATTATGGCCCTAGGCTGTGGAATTCCCTGCCTTTAGATATACGCTCGATAACTGAGCCGGCAGCGTTTAAGTCAGCGTTAAAAACACATCTTTTCAAACAAGCTTTTAATGTTTAGCGTGTTCACTGATTTTCATCACCTTTAATAATTTATTTCTTAACTAGTTTTAATATATTAGTGTGTGTATTGCTCCTCTGAGCCACCAAGGTTAAGCCCCCGGTGGAGAGCCGGCTGGGTGGGAGTTGGCCTATATCAGACGCTGGATATCTATTTGGCTTCCATTTTGCAGTTAGCCTTTCTCTGTTTCCTTCGGTTCCTGAACATTAAGACTGACATTAGCAGGAAGATCATGATTGATCTAGTTGTTTTGATTAATTTCATTGTCTGCCTAAAAGTTGGACTGGTGTTTTTGAGACTTAAGCTGTTGTAGGTCTCTGATTCTTGTACCATTGCTAACTCTGAGAGATGAGGCAGTCCAAGTAACTTCAAAACAGTGCTGATTTATTCAAAGGATCACAGGTAAAATTAACATTACACGCTCGGGTATCTTGCACCTCCAAACTGCACGCAGGCAGATGAAAGATGAAAGACCCTGAACCCACCAGGCCTATACATTATATCCCCTCGGTTGGGCTAGCCCCATACTACACAGAAACGTCAACCGAGACATCTCTGTTACCAGCTCTGCAGCTGGTCATAGCAGTAGTCAAAACATGAAGCAAATCAGTGTGAATGTGTGTGTCTGTTGATTAAGTGGTGTGTAACTAAAAACATTCTCACACGACCTCTAGTAACATGTCGTGACTTAAACATAAGAACATATTATGGCTAAGGCTACAGTTATACACATCATAATAATAATATTAAACACCCTGTCTGCTGACAGTCATCAACTCTTCTCTCTAGTTATCCTTGACCAGATGTACCCTGTAGAAACTCATAAGCATGACTAAGCATTTAACAGTCTAACTAGACATCCTATCTCCACTAAACATTTCTAATACATAAAGTATCTAACCAATATCTGACTAAAAATACCTAACACCGTTTTAGTACTAGATTATAAAGTTGCAGTCAGAGACACTTAATGAATATTGGCCTGAACATTGTAATACTATCACATAGTTATTATTTCTTTCTGTACCATAGATGTAAGACATCTTTACATTTTCAGTGCTAGATTTGTGTTAGTCCTGTAATAGCCTGTAATAGCTGTGACATTTTGGGTATATAAATTTACTGACTAGCTATAAATGATTATTTGCCTGTTGACTGACTTCTGATTGTTCACCTCTCCAACATTGTTTATTTGAGAGATGGGCTCTGAAAACCCAGATGACTTTGGACCTGCTGTGATCCTTACTGACGAAGATCAGCAAGAAATTGGAGGTTTGATCAACTCTGATGGGGAAGAAGTGGACTTCTCAGATCTCAGTGAGTACATAAACAGCAGGGTATACTTTATAATAGAACCCTCTCTGCTGTAATTCAACCAAATCATTGGTATAGATAATGGATGGATGTTCAGTTTGCAGACTACTACTGTAATTAATATTAATCTGAATGGAATTGTCCACATAGTACTTGGGGAATTTACACAAACACTAGCTTCAAAGGCCAAAGGCTACATCAGTAGTGTTCTTGATATAGCAGCAATAACACGTCAACCAACATGGTAATGTTAGATGGTGAAAATAAGTGTTGTGATTATCTACATCGGGCTGGTTGATTCACAAACAAACTTCAGTTGATTCACAAACAAATACATTTTATCTGAGCTGCCTCTTTAGGGTGGTATTAATCATATAAAATCACAAATTCAGCATAGCCATCTCCAGGCATTTCCGTTTAATTAATTTTTCTGACTAGAAATGCAATGATCATGTTTTTTCTCTCATAATATTACTTCTGATCACTTAATGGTATTGGCCAATATGAAGTGACTTGTATTTGTATAGTGCACACTCAAAGTGCTTTCACACTATTTGGCCATTCACACACCGGTGTCATCACCGGGAGCAGTTGGGGCTTCAGTGTCTTGCTCACAGACACGTGGACTGGACAAGACAGGAATCGAACCGCTAATCTTCCGGTTAGGAGACGACCCGCTTTACCTCCTGAGCCACAACTGCCCCCAAGTTGCTCTTTTTTTCTTTTTTCCAATTGAAAATGTGCATATTTGCAGTTATCTGATATATCTGTATACCTTTAAAACATTTTAATAGCAGAAAAGCATTATTGCACTGACTTATATTTGACTCTATGTATATGACATATCTATCCACCTTTGCTGAAGATGCTGCTTGTCCTCAGGGATTTATAGTTTTGAAAAAAGTGTTTGCTTTATGTTTTCCTAAATAAAGCCTTGTTCTTGTTTTTGTGTTCATACAGGAGAGAGTGCCATCCCTGGCACTGGAGTTTTCGAGGCGTCCTCAAAGATGTTTGTTCACAATGACAATGAAAAGCCATCCTCTCTTCACAGCTGCTCAGTGTGTGGCAAAGACTTCCCGTATGCCTCCAAACTTCAGCGCCATCTACGCACTCATTCAGGAGAGAGGCCTTTCCCCTGCTCCATGTGTGAGAAGAGGTTTCCAGAGAAGGGGCTGCTCATGATTCATGAAAGGGTCCACACTGGGGAAAAGCCGTTCCCATGCACTTTCTGTGAGAAAAGATTTGCCAGTCAGGGGGAGCTCCGGCTACACCGGCGGACACACACTGGCGAGAGGCCGTATCACTGCTCCATCTGTCTGAAGAGCTTTTCTCGTCACTGGCACCTGAAGACTCACTTAGAGGCGATGCACTCTGAGGTTGTTGCGGGTTTTACAAGGAAGAAGTTCCCGTGTTCAGACTGTGACAAGAGCTGTAACTCAGCAGCCGAGCTGAGAGATCATCAGAGGACTCACACTGGAGAGAGGCCCTACCAGTGCTCTTTCTGTGACAAAAGGTTTGCCTTGTCAGGTACACTTGTGAGACACGAGCGCCTTCATACTGGCATTACACCGTACCACTGTTCTGATTGTGGCAAGACATTTGCACAGCAGTGGACCTTGACGACTCACATGCGGACTCATACTGGTGAAAAACCGTACAGCTGCACACAGTGTGATAAATCTTTTGTAGCTCCCGGAGAACTTCGGAGACACACCAGGATTCACACAGGAGAAAAGCCGTACACCTGCGCAGACTGCGGAAGACACTTCTCACTGGCAGGAACACTCAGAAACCACAAACGGTCTTGTATACAGAACAAGAATGGACCAGTTACAGGTGACATCTTAGGCCCAGTTCAGGCTGCAGGCAGTGAATTATCCCAGCAAGACCTGGCCAACAACATCAGCTGTGAGGTAGTGACAATACACAGCAATTTCAAACTTTCTTCTCTTCCTTACAACCTCATAACACCTTTGTTATCTCTATTTGTTCTTATGAAACTGTTACAGGTATCTGACAGGCAGTGTTTACCCACTTCAGTTGAGCCCTGTTTCTCAAAGGGTTTTCACTGTGACAAAGCGGCTCAGTATATAAATAACCTGCAAGAACCAGAGAAGGACATCACTTCCAGTCCTCAAATGAATGTTATAGTGAAAGAGGAGGAAGAAGAGGAACCACTGTGTGGTATGTGAACACGAGATTCCAGATTTTTGTTATATATTTAAAAAAAAACATTCATGACTTTGCAAATTGTTTTTACTCTACTGTGTGTGTGTGTATGTGTGTTTTCCCCAGTAGAAAAAGCTGGTCTGGGGTCTGCTTGTGAAGATTGTACCATGCCAGAGGCAACTGAAGAGCAGCATGAGGAAAGCAACACAGAAATAAGGATCACAGTAAAGGAGGAGGAAGAAGAGGAACTTGTCAACAGTAAGAAAAATACTGTGAAATTTCCTTATAAAAGATATGAATCCACTGTATAGGTATTGTTTTATTTAACTGCAATTGTGACGTCCCTCCCATTGTCTTGGCCAGCCTTGGCAGGATTGGCTGATATGGGAGAGTCGTTAGCTGATCAACTTCACCTGGGCCTTCTTTGCTATAAAACCTGGCCCATGTGCTGTGTTGGGTTGTTCCTTCCTTTACACCTGGCATCCGCTTTTGTTTAGTGTTAATACATTTGTGTTTGTTTAATTTTAACCTTTGCATGGACTCCCTTCTTGTCGCATTCTCTGAGAGTTCTTAAACATGAATTTGTGCAGGCCTTTACTGCATCCGTTGTTTTGGCAATAAGGCTTGTGCAGTACACACATAGAAGGCTGTTCATCTTATCATTTTTTTATCTCATATGATGGCCTTTCAATTATACACCATGTTGTATCCCACAGCAAACAGTATTTTAACAAGTAAAAAGGTGTATATATATCAGATGTTTCGTTTTTCTTCAGCATTACTAGCATGTTTCAGCTCCTATTTATGTTTCTACAGTGTCTGGAGAAGATTCCGATCAGGCCGCTGACAGTGACAAAGGCAGTCCTCCAGCATCACCAGTGCAGGAACAGTTTAACAACAATCTGAAGAGCTCTTACTGCTGTGGGCTCTGTGGAAGGGACTGTCACAAGATGTCTGCATTGCAAATTCACATGCGAATTCACTCTGGAGAGAAACCTTATCAATGCACTCTGTGTGGGAAGCAGTTCACACAAAAAGGTCAACTCAAAGGTCACCAGAAAGTCCACACAGGAGAGAAGCCCTTCTCCTGCCCAGACTGTGGGAAGAGCTTTGCCCACTCAGGTGCCATGAACAGACACCGGCTCACACACACAGGAGAGAGGCCCTACCATTGCTCAGTGTGTGACAGGAGCTTCAATCAGTCTGGCCGCTTGAGGGAGCATGAGAAAATCCACTTTGGAGAGAAGTTTGACTGTCCCGAGTGTGAAAAGAGTTTCACACGAGCTTCAAGCCTCAAAAACCATTTCAGGCTTCACACGGGAGAGAGGCCATACAGCTGTGACATCTGTGGGAGAGGATTCAGCCGCTCACAAAGTCTGAGGCTTCACAAACGAAAGCACGAGCAGATTCAGATTGTGGAGGAGTCTGCTTTCAATGTGAAGAATGACGACTTCTCACAGAGTGATGATAACTCTCCAATTAATATGTGTATAACAGACAAAAATGACTGATGGTGTATCTATGAACCGTACACATACATACAAGTAGTAGTATAACGATACCAGATTTTAGGCAGTAAAACATGAACTGAAAGAGAGGAGAGTCAGGGACTACCTCTGTGAATAGCTTGTGGTGGTTCACCCTAAAGTATTAAAGCTAAAATATGTAGAAAAATGCAGACAAATTAATAGACAGGCACAAACAAGGTGATGTTCAGCAACAAGCAACACATTTTCAAAGAAAATGATCAGACAAATATTTACTGCAAACAGCTTTTGTAAAATCTTGGAAACTGTTTAGACGATACGTTTTAGAAGTCATATCTGCTCTTGTTTATCACCTTGACCTATGTTAGATGCATCTGAATATCATAGTACAGGTCTGTGATTTTCCACTTTTTCCATTCAGTATTTGTCATTCAAACACATTGTGCATTTGGCAATTGGATTGAAAAATAATTGTTTTTGTATCAGATATTACAGTGGTCTGTGAACAGTCTATGAATCAGGTGAAACTGGAATTCATTTTTTGGGAAATGTAGCCAGTAATGAAACTATGGGATCATGATATTCATCAGTGTTTTTCCAAAACTATTTTGGCTTAGTGGTGTTATTTTATTTCAGCATCCAAATCATGAATCAGGTTAAGACAAGCTCTTAAGGCCAAGTAACCATTGTGAATAAAGGAATCATCCTCTGTGATATAAATGACTAATTTTAAGCCATTTAGATGGTAAATGTTGCTCAGTGCTGCCTCTATTTAAATTGTATGGGTCATGTTATACTGAACAATAAAGGTAAAAGTACTGACTGTTTTGCTTGGACATTTATGACTGCAACAGTTCATGTGTGAGAGGTACAATCATCTCCCTCTCAAACATAAAGGCTGTAGGTACTGGAAAGAACTTGCTAGCATTAATAGTGAGTATATTTTAACAGTATATTTTAAGTAGACTTCTAACCAAATTGATTAAGGAGTTACAAATAAATCCATTTGTCAACTGGTATGTATTACAAACCCTTTTACCGTTCGAATCCAATATTAAAACAAATGTTTTCAATAAAGAAGATCCTTCTGGACAAAAATGTTTTGATTGAAAGTCCAGATTTGCGAATTTTCTCAGCTTGCTAATGTAATCTTCCATTTTGATAAGGCGGATTGTAAAGGAAATATAAACAAGCACGAAGAAGATTGTAGGTAGCGCAAGAATCTGTGGGCTCACTAGCGCCCTCTGCCTTGAGGCAGGCGTACTGTTTGCCTCACCGAGTAACTTTTTTACTGGGTTTTATGGTTAATCTGCAGCCTAAACACGTTACAGAACTACATTTTATACATTATCCAGATTATGGCAAGGCAGAGCATATAATCAGAGTGTTTGAAAGCATTTTATTTGCGATATATAGAGGGACAGCGACACACTATTTGCATCGCATACAGTTTGTGAGGATTACACGATCCACCGAGAGGCACAGCAAAGTGCTGCCTCATCGCGCATCTCCTCCATGTATTTGAACGGGACATACGGAAATTCTGCTATTCTTTATTGAAAAAAAAATCCTTCAACATCGGATTCGAGCGGCAAAATGGCCTACAACACACACCAGCCGACAAATATTAACATTTATTATATTTTATGGTTAACTTTTTTTTCTTTTCAAGAGCACGTCACTGTTTGTCATATATGACAAACTTAGCAGCTTGACTGGTCATTTACAGTTTATGCAAAACCCACAGCTGCTCCTGAATGCAACTCTGTTGCATGAAAACACCTTTAATTCCACGAATACCTCATATTCTGACTAACCAGTCTGAATTACTAATCTTTATATGTAACATAACGTTGTTGATAGAAGCACATGACTGTTTTAGTTCAGTTTACAGATCGAGAAGCCGACGTGGGAATGAAGACGCGCTGGACATGCCGAAGAGGTTGGGCAGCTCCTCAAACGGAAGTTGCAGAAATTACGAGGCGTCCTGAATGTTGCATGGAGATAAACAGCAGGCGCACACCATGCAGGCGGTTGAGGTGATCAATATAACGAAATAGGTAACTTATATGTAAAAGAAACATTGCTTTGTATGTTGTATTTTTGTGCACGTGTCAAGATCAAAGGACATCCAGGTAAGCAGTGTTCATGCAAACGGCCGTGTTCCCTGTCATTAGCTCATCTTAGCTAAAATTACTTTGCTACAAAGGTTGCGCTAATGCTAAAATGCTAACTTATATCGCTATAATGTAATAACAATTTTGTCAGTGTCAAACTACGGATTATTGTTTTTTATAATTACCCGGGTGTTGTCAGCTAACGTTAGTCTTCAGAACTGCTGTGAATTGATTGAGTTCTCAAATGTCTCTTTGGTGAGCCTTGGCATTTACATGATTTTTACACGCAGAGCTAACATTAGCTAGTTACCTGCGAAATGTGGACACTTCATATCAGCGTTCATTATACCCCGGCTTTATGATAATCCCGCAAGATGTCATTAGTGTTGTGTTTTGGGTTAAGACAAACACTACGTCAACATTACATTTTATTTACAAATATAAGCCGCAGGTAATAAGATCTGTACCTATATAAGCTAAACTTGTCGCAGCATGACTCTAATTTCCAGTTATGGTCATTGCTTATCTGTGGCAGCAGTTTCAGCTTAATCTGTTCCCAGGTGGTTTTATTGTGTGGTGGAATATATCCAATTACATTTACGTAAGTACCGTTTTGAGATAGCTGAACACCATGACGCCGAATATCTGACCTCTCAGTCCACGGTAATATCGAAAAACACACGTGGCGAAGCTGATCAATACGACCAGTGTGATTAGCGATCCAGTTGATTCGTTTCGAATATGTATTGGTTTCAACCAGTGCTGCTGAAGCAGAAAGACAGGGTCAGGAAGAGAGAGCTGTAGGATGAGAGCAGCAGCAATCAATAGCTGATTCTGCTATTGATTGATACGTGTACATTTTGCTAATACTTTGTACTTTTAATTAATTGACTTTTTGAATGCTAAACATTTATTTGTAATTGGCTGTTTTATACTGTGCTTACTCTACTTTATTTACTGACTGTTAAAAGACAGTTCCCACTATAGTTCCCATAATTATTGTCCTATGCACATCTTCCGCTTTCTGTTACTTCTTTTTTCTGTTGGAGAGTCAAAATGAAACCATAAAATCAGCTGTCAAATAAGATTACTTCAGCACTTCTCCCACCAGAGCAGGAAATGATAATAGTTGCTGTACTGAACTTTGTCCTGCTGTCTTTTTTACAGTACATGTGTTCAGCTGCTCCTTTTAACAAACAAACACTATCAGGATGGTGTCATACAAGCGGCTAAATCCTGAAGACATTCAGTTTTCCAATGCGGTGTTGTTGGAGGAGCCTCGTGCTATCCGAGAAGATGGCTCGGTGAGTTCATGCCTTCAGCCTTCTACGGCCTTCTGGATTGGTCTCTTTCTGTGCTGCAGAAACATCGTGCTCTTTCTTCTTGTTGCTAATGTTTGAGGACATTTTAAGTGTTAAGACTCATTTTTATATTGTTTGACTCTGTACATGTACACATGTGCTTAAATATGGTTGGCTCCTGTTTTTCTGTTTTCCTGTCATATGTCCTTGTCGTGTTTCAAGGTCCTGGAGCCAGAGCAAGCCTCCTTGCTTCCGTGGAGGCCACCTTGCTCGGTCACCACAGGCCTCCTGGTGATTGGGTGCCTGCTGATGCTCCTCTGTGGAGGCTGGCTTCTGGGAACTGTGTTCTGGCTGCACGCTCCAACCAACTTACAGCCGCACAAACCTCCGCCACCAGCACAAACAGGAGTAAACAACACTGCAGCCGCTTCCCGCCATGAGGCCTGTAGTTTAGTCCCAGAGGCGTGGAGGTTTGATTGTTACCCTGAAAGAGGAGTGGTTGTGACCAGAGAGTTGTGCGAGGCAAGGAACTGTTGCTTCATCCCTACTTCCAATTCCTCCTTCTCTGTCACCCGCCCATCAGGGAAGAATGGCATCCCCTGGTGTTTCTACCCTCCGGATTTCCCTTCCTACTCACTTGTGTCAATAAAAGACACATCTCTGGGACAAAAAGGTACACTTGTAAGAAAGGTGAAGACCTATTACCCAGCAGACATCCTGATCCTAGAGGTGGAGATACGATATGAGACAGACACACGACTACGTGTCCGGGTGAGTGGAGAACACACATGAGCCTTCAGTTATATTGAATAATTCATATAGGATGTGGTTTCTGTTTTTGATCAAGGACTTTATTCTTTATAACTGCTCAAGAAATGATCTAGCATGTAGAATCATACTAATCAAATATAAAAACATCTCACAAAAAGCACATGAGAGATGTCTCAGTATATTTATGAAGTTCTTATGATTTTATTGCAGTTTTTTTTACACTTAAAAGCTCTGACCAGTGTGAAATGTAGCATCTTTCAGCATGTTGTTTTATGGCCTGTGATTTTACTGTTGTGGTTCACTCACCACTCTTATCGGTTTTGGGTAAATCTCAGTTCCCTTATTTGATTTTGCCACAATCCTCACTCAGCCCAAGGATCGGTCTGCCATCTTGAAGGACGTCCTAAAGCCCCTATTCCTGCTTTGAGGAGCAAGGAGGCTGCCTGGAGGAGCCGTGAGCTAGAATATATGAAAGCATTCTTCACGGAAGTGTTTTATGGACCAACATGCCCCTTTATCAGAAATAAGTTAGCGATCGGACACATCAGATGAAGGTTCAAAGGACAGGACGTCTTGTTTCTTTAAAAATGGTTCCTCAATTCCTTTCTCCTTACATTTTCTCCTTGCATTGTTTCCTCGCATCCTACATGGTCTTACTAAGGTGTGAGGGAAATGTGGATACAATTAAGGGATTTGGGATTTACCCACCGTTTCCAGCCACAGTATACAGCTGTTTTCAGTAAATACGTAAGCTCCTGCTCATCACCTGAGTGGTGACAGACAAAGTCAGCCAGGAGCTAAAATTCATCTTTTCATCGCTGGTGAAGAAAGGGGAACATTTAGAATGGTAAAGATCCAGCTGTATTTCTCAAGAACAGGTAGACAACAAAGCAGAGCTAAAAGATTGATCAGTGGACTTGAATGCTTTGAATGTCTTTTCCCAAGTTGACTACTGTTTACCCGTGTACACACCTACACAGCCAAAATAAGTGAAATCAATTGGCTTTGAAGGTTCATGATTACCATTACCAGTTAGTTGTAAAAAAAATAAAAATAAAATAGCAAACCATTACCATACAAACACAGATCTACACTGCTGCTCGGTGAATTTCTGTTCCTTTGTTTCTCTGGAGTTTACACAGGTCTGCAGACAACAGATTTCACATTCAATAATATTTTTGAGAATATTTTAATTAAATCAAGCAGGTATAAAGGTGCTGTCATAAACTTTGCAGGTCTGAAGTTTTCATGAGGTACTGCTGTAAATTTCCTGGCCAGCGGCTCAAATACAAACTGTTTCTTTCTCAATCTAGATTACTGACCCTTCAAATCCACGGTTTGAGGTCCCAATCTCTGTCCCCACTGCCACTAAAAAGGCAGAACGTCCAGAGTACACTGTAGAGCTTTCAAAGGAGCCGTTTGGCCTCATCGTGAAGAGGCGCTCTACAGGAGCTCTGCTGTAAGTCTCACTAGTGTTGGCTACAGTATTCTAGAAAGTCAGTTGAGAAAATGGCCTGTGTTGTGGTATTAACACTGTGGTCCCCTTCATCCTTTCCCTGTTAGCGTGAACACCACAGTGGCTCCTCTCTTCTATGCTGATCAGTTCCTCCAGTTCTCCACCTCCCTGCCCAGTCAGTTCATCTATGGCCTGGGCGAACACCGCTCCACCTTTCTGCACGATGTCCAATGGAACACGCTCACCTTGTGGGCTCGAGATGTGCCTCCTATGGTATGGACGTCTCTCCATTTAGAACATTTTAGCCACACAGACATTATCTTCCTACTGACAGTTTGTCATAGTGGGAAAAGCACAGGTGTTACTAAAAACATGAAGCAGTGTCCCAGTAAGTTGTGACCCAATGTGCACATGCTCCACTTAGATGAGGTCCTGGCTCTGGGACTTTTCTTTTGTTTACTATAACCATGGAAAAATGTCTTCAGTGGAAAAGCTTATTTAAATAACATTCAGTGCCTGGCTCCTTTGGTTTATTAATTGCAATTGTGGGAGCTATTTATTAGTTTGTTTGTTGTTTATTTAATTGTGATTTTAAGTTTGATTATGATATTGGACAAATAGCCACTCTAGTAATATTCATGTCTTTGTCTCTAATTTGTAGGAAAAGACCAACCTGTATGGGGCACATCCTTTTTACCTCTCAA
>NW_018128335.1:68030-87060 GCF_001952655.1 Monopterus albus
GTTGCTCTCATGCTTCCACTTGAGGTTTCATTACGTGCAGTAATGCACATTAGTGTTGGAGTTGATGGACATCAGCAGCAGAACAATTTGCAGACACCCAGGATTTCAAAGCTGATCACATGACAACACTGAGCAGTACATAGGAGCAGAAGTCCCACATGCACTTTCTTCTGAGTCAATAGTTCAGCCGGACTGCAGCGTCACCAGTAGTACATACTGACTTTCCAGTGTCATGTGAAGATATAGTTCATCTGCTGTAGATGCCATGTTGTATTTTCAAATACTGATTTATGGGGAATTACAGCTGAAAGGTTACAGTTTAATGTCACTTTGCGGCCAATGTCAGGAATGTTAAATATTTCCTTTTAATGTTGTAACAGATATTTGTTCTTGTTTTATTTGCACGTGTTTCTCCACAAAGGGGAAGTGACAATCAGCTGCTTATTTTACCACACTTACATAACTGTACATTTTATTCTTAGTTATTCTTTACATTCCATGTGCTTATTGCACGTCTGTGCTGTCTGACTTCATAGACTTGTATGTGAACGACCCTGGTCTTAGCTTGTTCAGTAGGATTTTCTAATAAACAATGTTTAATCAGCGTTTCTTCTATTTGATCAGATGTCATCCTCCAGCCAGCCCCAGCCCTCACCTGGCGCACTGTTGGGGGAATCCTTGACTTTTACATCTTCCTTGGTCCTGATCCTGGTTCAGTTATTGAACAGTATGTGGAAGTCATAGGTTGGTAGGAGTGTATGAAATTTGGGCATGTGGACAGTACATGAGTCTGAAGTGTGAACATAAACCTGTTTAATACATTATCAAATAATATATGGCAGTAGAAAATGCACATAAAAACAAGTGGATGGACTTGCTGTTGGTTTTGTTCCTTTTATGGGAGTTATTGACGATAAGGAAAACGTAAAATAATGCCCTGCTACCATTGAAGTAGCTATTGTGCACACCTACTACATTTCCTACTAGAGATTGTTAGTACTGATGGAACACCTTTTGAAATGGCTAAATAAAACAGATTAAATACATTTCACCAAAGATTTGTGAACTCATTCACAATGTCAGTTGTATCCGAGTATCTTCATGTCTTCCTCAGTTTGCATTTCCTTCTCTCCATCTCCCCTGTCTTGCTGCAGGATTCCCATCGATGCCCATCTACTGGGCTTTAGGATACCATCTCTGTCGCTGGGGTTACAACACTAGTGACAATACCTGGGAGGTTGTCAAGACCATGAGGAATTCTGGGATACCTCAGGTGAAATGGAATCAGCAGGTTGTTTGACCATGTCAGTATTTTGTTATGTTCTTTTGTGAAACAATTATTTGCTTGTTGGTGTCCTCACAGGATGTCCAGTGGAATGACATCGACTACATGGACCGATTTATGGACTTCACTTTTGACTCGACAAATTTCGCCACACTGCCTGAACTGGTTAAAGACCTGCACGCTCATGACCAGCGCTATGTCATGATCCTGGTACGCAGGAGTTTGATCTGGAATTCATGTGTGTTTTTAGTCTGTTTTAGTGCATGTGTGTATGTGACTGCTGTGTCTCAACCCGCAGGACCCAGGTATAAGCAGCACTCAGCCTGAGGGCTCGTACTGGCCGTACGATGAAGGACTGAAGAGAGGAGTTTTCATTAAAGATGCTGAAGGAAAAACACTTATTGGGAAGGTGAGATATGAGTCACAACATTAGCAAATTACATCTCAGCTTTTTTATATTTTATTTACGTTTTTCATTGACGTCAATATATTAAAATGACCTATGAAACAGTTTAAAAGATAATATACATAAGGTGTATTTCAGAATGTATTCACATTAGCTAGACATCAGGAACAAAAGGAAGAAACACGAATAAATGGGGTATGTTAAATACCGTATCCTCATATAGATCAAGTTTAATGTGACATGAAAGGGCCCCAACATTTAAATCTTTTTTTTTTTTTTTACATGTTTTCTTACATTTCACAAATGATCACTAGCCCCAGTTACTGCTCGCTCTACTGGGTTTCATTTTCAGAAGGAAACATTTTGGGTGAATTAGAAATAAAATCCTCTGTCCCTTTTCCTCCAGGTGTGGCCTGGTCTGACAGCATATCCCGATTTCTCTGATGATGTGACACATGAGTGGTGGTACGACAACCTTCAGAGGTTCCACCAGAAGGTTCCCTTTGATGGATTATGGATTGTGAGTATGGAAGTCGGTGACATTATCGGAAAAAGACTAAACTGTGACTTAACTAGCATTACTCTAGTTATTCTCAGCAATTCATGATATCTTCTTCCCAATGTTTGTCTCAATCACTTTTAGGACATGAATGAGCCGTCAAATTTCCTGGATGGATCCACTAACGGCTGTCCGTCAAACAGCATTGAAAATCCTCCTTATACACCTGGTGGGACTTAAAAATCACGTAATACATTTAACATAAACACATAAAAACACATATGATTGTAAAAATATAAAGTTTTATGTTTACCTGTCAGGTGTACTAGGTGGTCTGTTGAGAGGCAAAACGGTGTGCGCCACTGCACAACAGAAGCAGTCCATACACTATAACATGCACAGCCTTTATGGACTGATGGAAGCTAAGGCCTCTGCAAGGTCAGGACCAGTGAAATACACACCAAACACTAAAGCACTACTTTGCTATCTGAACAATTTCTGTTGACCATCTCCTTCTGCACTCCTCCAGCGCTCTGAAACGGATTGTGGCAAAGAGACCTTTTGTAATTTCTCGCTCCACCTTCCCCAGTCAGGGGATGTATTCTGGTCACTGGCTGGGAGATAATAGGAGCCAGTGGAAAGACCTTTACACCTCTATAGCAGGTTAGATCATATAGACACGTGTATGATGCATTTTTCAGTAAACAATTGTTTGCTAACATGTTAGCCATAAAAATTAAGCTACAAGCTGAGAGTGCTGTACATCAGTGCAGCACTTCGGTCAGCTTGTTGCTCTTCTGCCCCCAAGTAGTCAAAATAAATTAATGCAGCTGTAAGTGATAACGATTATTACTATGTTGATTAGCAAATGCAAACTTGCCAGTGAAATTTATAGGCCTTTAGGTCACATTAAAACTGTTAATTTTTTTAGGTTTTGTGACTTTTAAAATTCACATTAGCGACACTGCTTGGACTTTATCAAATATAATAATGATGAGAACCGTTAACTCCAGAATTTAGCATGTTGTACTACAGAAAAACAATGAGTGAAACTCTCAGTTTAATAGTTTGATACCAGTTTTTAATCTCAGATTTTCTGTCTCTCTCCCTCAGGAATGTTGACCTTTAACCTTCTGGGAATCCCATTGGTGGGAGCAGATATTTGTGGCTTCGGTGGGGAGACACAGGAGGAACTGTGTGTCCGCTGGACGCAGCTTGGAGCATTTTATCCTTTCACACGCAACCACAACTCCATTGACAAGAAGGTAACAGTTGAGCAACCTCACTTCAACGCACCATTAAACTGCTATATTTCGTGCCCACGTCTTTAGAAATTAGACTTTTTTTTTTTTCTTCTGGCTGTCTGATTTGGAAACAGCCTCAAGATCCCACAGCTTTCAGCCCTCTGGCTCGTACGGCCATGCAACAGGCGCTGCTGCTGCGCTACTCTCTCTTCCCTGTCCTGTACACTCTCTTTCATCATGCGCATGTTCACGGGCACACTGTTGCACGACCACTGATGTTTGAGTAAGTAAAACATAAAAACACACTCTTTTGTGTGTTTAATGCTTTCTTGTACTTTTAAGCATTTTTTTTTGTTTGTTATTTGACTGGAAGGATCTTTGCCTCACTGTCTGTTCCCTGTATACAGGTATCCAAATGATGCAAGAACCTATGGGATTGACAAACAGTTCCTGTGGGGGAAGAGTTTATTGGTGACACCAGTGTTAGAACCCGGAGCTGATTATGTGGATGGTTACTTCCCAGAGGGTCTGTGGTATGACTACTACACGGTAAGACCCACAGTCAGCACTGAGCCTTGTACACATAGACTTTATTATGTTGTATGACCCTGGAACAAAGTAGTGCGGAGAGTATACTTGCACGTCCGTGTATGGTCTTCTTCTTCTTCTCAGGGTGACTCTGTGCGCAGTAAAGGTGAAGAGGTTCGATGCCATGCACCTCTTGACAAGATCAACCTGCATTTGCGTGAAGGATCTGTTATACCGACACAGGTAAAAAAAAAAAAAAAAAAAAGGATTCTCTTACTTTACATTTTTTAATTCTTCTTCTCAACGATTTTAAACCTGTTTATGAAATTTGACTAGAGAGAAAGGTTCTTGCACCAGTGAACAAACCAGAACATGTACTGTATTTGACATCTCACCCCAAAGTGGTATCAAGCTATAAACATAGTGTTATTTTGTTTTTACGTGCTGAAGATACAATTTATAATAATTACCTCTGAAACTTCAGTTGCCTCCACAAAATAATGGAAGTGAATGAATCAGATACTCAACAGTATTTTCAAAAACAATGAGCTAATCCACAAGACACTTTGTCAACAGTGTCCTTTTCATTTATTTTGTCCATAGAAAGGTTGTGGTTGCGGGGGCTGTGGATTATACAGAGATACCAGGACTTTGTTGGATGATATGAACATACTGCTCACACCTGATGTCAGTGGATCTGACCTGGGAACACCTTCTCAACAGCGCTTTATAATATAATGTTTGTCTTTTCTCTTTCAATTCATGTGAACAGACACCCAACCTGACCCTGTGGGTGAGCAGCGGTCAGCCTCTCCATCTGGTGTCATCTCTCTCTGATAATGGCTCGGCCACTGGAGATCTGTTCTGGGACGACGGAGAGAGCATTGACACCTATGAGACCAACCAGTATGCCTACATCATCTTCATGGTCTCTCAGGTGCTCACACCCACCTGCCTCATGGGGGTGGGGGGATGTATAGAAAGAATTTCATGTTATGAAGTGAAAGTTGCTTCACTTATTGAACGTTTGACCCTAAAGGTATATGTTCACATAACAATGGAAAAATTGGGGTCTTGCGCTGTGCGTCCTGTGCTAGTCGGCCCCAAAACTCGCATAGAAATTCCCAGGGGTGCTATACAAAGTGGCGCAGCTACAATGCTAATGTTGCTAGCAGTAGATCACCAATGTTACATTTTAGAGGATCAGACTGTGTTTTTTTTTTTAACTGTCTTGGTAGCTGCACTTGTGTTGCTGATATTTCACTAGCTAATAGGTTGTCTGTCTTTATCTGAGCTTGACATGCAAATCATCTTATTGTAGTGTGGGGAAATTCCGAAACACTGGTTACTTACTGCAACCTGGGGTTCTATGAGTATAGGCAAAGCCACAGTGAAACAGTGGCTGGTTGCATGCACAAATGTGTAACTGGGGTCAAAGTTCAACAAATTTGAACTTTAGGCACACTCCCGCTCTGTGCTGCACAACACAGACGTCCGCACAGAACCTGTGCCATGCACAACATGCACAGCAATGGCAAGGTGTGTGTAAAAGCTGTTTGTCCGCTGTAATGTGAACATCTCTTAATTGTGCGGAGTTTGACACTACAAGACAGATTCATCTGCAGAAGAGGGAGCAGTTCTTTGTGTTTACCTTAATCTGAGTTTAAAACATGTACAAACAAGCAGGATTCAATCATGATCCACTTACATAAGTCTTGTACAGAAGCTTGAAACTCTAGTACACTGAGAATGCGCTTTTCACTGAAATAGGAAACATCTTCTCCAACCACATAAACATTTACATATTCATAGATTCTAGATTTATAATGTCAAGACGATACTCGTTTACACGCCTGTTGCTATGTGACATCTATCGTCTTATTTTGTAGAAAACTATGAAGTCCCAGGTGCTCCACAACAACGTGGAGGCCTCATACATCACTGTGGAGTCGGCCTCCTTCTACGGGGTGAAGGAGAAGCCAAGCAGAGTGCTGGTGAACTCTCAAGACGCACAGTTCACCTACAGAACCAACCAGGTGAAGTTGGGGGTTAACAGACACACACAGTTGAAACCTGTGGTTGTGCTCGGTCACTTGTTGGCATAGATGGATTTAGCCACCAGAATAAAGTGTCGGAGATACCTGATGGCTGACCACAGGCACCACAGCAGCCTGAGACATGCAGCAGATCTTTTATCTTATTAAATACAGGACACAGCCAATGCTGTTTGTCTTGCATTCTGGAGAGAATCATGTTTGTCCTCAAAATACACATTCAGAATTTTACTTGCGTAAATGTTCAGGACTGGCAACAAAATGTGCTTAAAGTATGAAAAGTAAAAGTAGCTGATTATGCTGAATGGTCCGTGTTACTGTTACATTATTTTTCATGCATTTGTTTGTTTTGTAAGTAAACCTAAAACTGTGTAACAACATATTCTGCAGTGGAGTAAAGAGAACAAGATTTCCCTCTGAAATGTAGTTGTATAAAGTAGCACACAATGGAAATACTTAAGTAAAGTACAGAACAAGTAGAATTTGTCCATGTTTTAGTGGGTCTAGTGTATCACAGAGGTACTGATACGCGCAGGTGTTGTGTAGTAGTCATGATTTTTATGGTGTGCGCTTTTTCTTTACGTGAATGAGGAAAGTCTTTATGCTGCACTGACCTTTGTTTCGATCTCTCTCCCTGCAGGTGTTGTCGGTTGCAGCTCTTGGTCTGAACCTCAGTCAGAACTTCACCATCAGCTGGATGTAAAGGATCAGTTGAGTTTTTAGTTGATAGTTTGATTTGCAGCTGGCGATGGAAGACACAAGGTGGCATTCAGTGCAGCCTGTAGCTGTTAGAATGGTGATGTTTTTTTTGGTACCATATTCCAGCACACTGGATGTTAAAGGAAGTAGTAACTTAAGCACCCATCCATAAAGGGCGAAGAGTTTGTAAAATATTCACTCTTGGAGCTTCTGCATACAAAATTGATTCCAGTGATTGTTCATCACTTTTATCTCATGCTGTAGTTACTGTTTCATTTAATTTCTAATGTGCTGGACTGCAGACAAAACAAAAGTGTCTGTTAGAAAAGATGGACAGACAAACTAGTGCAGATACTGTGAGTGAGTGAGATCAGGTTAGTGGTAATTCTATCTAACATGCAACGTCATCTCAAAGAGGCTTTTCACACTGGGTGCACAATAAATGAAATCACTGTCCTGCTGTCATTTAGACTGCTGTAATTATCTGTGAGGACATTTAATATTCATAACCTATGGCTGAAGTGTTGACTTGAATTGATTTTAAACAGATTTGAAAGAAGAGCCTGTCTTGACTTTAAGACTTTAGCTTTATCTTAGGTTTTGTTTAATTAAGTCAGCGTTTTTTTTTTTGTTTTTTTTTTTTTTTAATAGAATTCTCCTGAAAGATGATGTGCAATAAATGGGAGGATGACCTTCTGGAAATGTGACTTCATGATGTAATGTCATGTGCTTTAATGCTGTTTACAGCCTATTTTTGCACTGATTGGTACTGCAGTGTTGTAAATGTAAGTACGGGTGCCTTATGATTCCTGTTTCTAAGCATTTCTGGGTTTGTTCTTTGTTCAGTGCTGAACGCTAGTGTACTGTAATGCCTAAAAAATGACACTGAAAGAGCTGTGTGTGTTCTGTAGACGCACTGAGTTTTCTCAGCGCTGATTTTTTGACACCTCTGAACCTAATACATTTCTTAACGTGGTTGAGTGAAGTTCTCAAAATGAGATATGCTTATTTTACCCAAATTGGATCCCAAAGCTGTGGAAATGTGATCCTGAGTTATGGGTTTTCTGCACCTTATCCAAGTATGGAAAATTATTTTAACAAATCATCAATGCATGTGTGCTCTCAAGTAATCAATGCAAAAACCAAAAAGCACATAAAGACACCAGTAGAGCGCAGGTCACTTTCATTTTGATAATAAAATGGTAACAATTTGCAGTGTTTGATCACGAAGTCTTGGGTGTTTAATTTCTGGCTACATGCTTAAATAAAATTTTATGAGCAACATGAAAACTACAGGTATTAGTGGATTTTATTTATCAGCACACTTTGCTAAAAATGACAATTGCAGTAACATGGCAACAAAAAAGAAAGTGGGGGATTCTTTAACGTACGTATGTTGTTCTCACTGTAGGTAAAATACATGTTTTTATGTTTACAGACTTACAAAGTCATGGTCCATTTAGTTTGTGCCCTCTTGTGAGATGCACGTTATATTTCCAATGAATGTTACTTTGACCTGATCTGCTGACACACAAAGAGAAATGTGAATCACAAATGTTGGTTCCTTCCTCTACAAGTTGGAACAAATTATACTTTAGCAAAACATTCACGAGGTCTGACCATTTTATTATAATATTAACATACGATGGCTTGTCTATTAATACTAATAGTTGTAGAATGCAGTGTTGTAAGAAGTACTTAGATTGTTGCTTAAATAAAAGTAACAATACCACAATATAAAAATACTTTGTTACAAGTAAAGGTCCTGCATTCAAATTGTTACTGAAGTAAAAGAACAAAAGGATCAAACTGTACTTTATCTAGAAAAGTAACTAAAGTTATCAAATACATGCTGTGACATATAAAGTACACAATTTACCTCTAAAGTATAGTGTTAAAGTATGAAGTACCGGCAAATGAAAACAAGTGAAGTACAGATACTTCAAAACTGTACTTATTCATTTTACACCACTGGCAGAATGAATTACAACATTTTTATCCTAAGAAAAGTCATGTTCATGTTCATCCTATCTATTTTACTACACTTAACTCTGGAGGCATTAAAAAGGTTGAAACTTTGGCGTCAATTAGCTGAAATTATGGAACCAAACTTATATTTCTTAGTTTTTCTTACTGTCTTACTGGAGTCAGGGATTCTAACTGGTCTTTCCCATCACGTCTTCTTCTTTATTCATTGTTGTCTTTGTCAGTGTATCTCTTTATTCAACTTCCCATCCAGCCTGCAGGCTGTGTTCATTCCTCAGGCCTTCACCCTCTGAAAATGCAGTTGCTAAAGACACACAGAACTAGGAAAGAAGCACCGACCACTTCTAATGAGCCATGACACCAAACGTGAACTTCATTGTCCCTAACACACGTACAAACACACTGCTGCAGAAAGTAACAGAAGACCTCTTGTCCCATATTCCCCTTGAGATGAATTATCCTCCACTACTGGCTCTGTGCAAACCTTCACAGGCTAAGAGTTTCCAGATGGCTGTTTGTGGAGGGCATGTATATCATTCAGCAGAGGGGGGAGGAGAGAGCACAAAGGGGGGGCTCTGTCAAAAGCATTCTGCTCCACTGACAAGAGCATTTCCTGCCTGGATTTGGGAGGATTAAGTATTTGCGTGGGGGGTGTTTGTATGGCCAGCATGTGTGAGAGGGACTTTACAAGACAGAGGACTTCACAGGAAATTTTGTGCATGTTGAATTTGCGGGTTTGCACATTCCGGGAAAATTTAACCTGATTTCCAAAAGCAAAAGCATGATTTAGTGTCACGGTTTACACACTGCTGAGACATACCTGTTGTTTCCAGATGGTGTTTCGGTTGGGGCATTTGGCCTTCGCTTGATCTGTCAAGTTGAGTCATGTAACACGTTAGCCTAACTGTTAAAAATAGGGTGGATAAAATAATCCAAACACGTGTCAGTACAGTTCAACAGCAGCCTCTAAGATGATCACACGGTTGAATCAACATCTAACTAAAACAGTTTCAACAAAAACGAGACTTTACTTTTATGAAGGAGGATTTACTGCAATCTGGAACCTGGAACCTTCTTGCTGTGAGGCGTCAGTGCTAATCACTGCTCCACTGTGCCGCCACCCATAAAATAAGAATACTGATTTATATCAAATACCTACAAATTTGACAGCCAGTTTTTAGAAAATGATATGGAATAACAAGAAGCTATAGAAAAATGAATTAAGTCAAGAAATGTATTTCAGTCAGTTCTAACTGTACAGACTTGCATTATTTCTAACAATGATCTCATAAGACATAATAAGAAAGAACACATGGATAATCCTTAGAACAGACTGAAAGGGCGTGGGCTAAAGGTACAGCTTATACACCTGTCCAAAATATGTTTGGGATCAGTCATCACATCAAAACAACCACTCTTTGTCTCTTTACACAAAGACAAATTCCAAGATTCATTTACTTACATTACTCAAATCATTTTACATTTTGTATCTTATATTTGTTCCATCCATCCATCTTCGTCCCTTTATCTGAGACCGGGTCATGAGGGCAGTAGCCCAAGCAGAGCCTCCTAGATTTCCCTCTCCCCACACACCTCCTTTAGTCTCTCCAACGTGTCCTGGGTCTTCCCCGAGGCCTTCTCCCGGAGGGACATGCCTGGAATACCTCCCCAGGGAGGCGTCCAGGGGGCATCCTAAACAGGTGCCCGAGCCACCTCAACTGGTTCCGCTCAACGTGGAGGAGCAGCGGCTCTACTCTGAGCTCCTCACAGGTGACTGAGCTCCGCACCCTATCCCTAAGGGTGTTCACTAAATTATTTTTGAGGATTTTAAAATTTGATCCAACGTGAAGAAGCAATAGTGGAAAAAAATGTTCTACAAAAAATATGTATTATGGAATATTCAGCTGGTGGAAGAGATCCTATATGACAGATAGGTTTTATAAATGGGCTGATGGTGCATGGTGGTGCTGCTGTCACCAGTACTGAAATCTGAAGATTATTCTGCTAACAAACATCACACTGCCCTGGCGCAGTGTAAACAGGTATTGGAATCAGTCTGCTGCATGTGTGCAAGTGTCAGATGAGTCAGTGAGCTTGCACCATGAGCCCCGCCTGCTCCAACACACCCAGACAGGATAAGACAGGCCGAATAACACAAATCACAACCACACCTGGTTAACTGGTTTGGATTGTCCTCCATTTGCTAAAACAGCTGCACATTACAACTCCTAAAGATAAATAACATTTCCCTACTGTAGCAGGAAATAGGGTGTACTTGATTAGGCCTCTGTTATAATCACCTATTGTCTTTATGAAGCTGACTCAGCAGTGTTGAGATGAAGGCATCTCCTCTGTTGGTAATTACAGTGACCTGAGGGGGACTTTGCATTATGCAACTACCCACAGCACTGCACTCAAAGTAGACTTAAAAGTAGAATAAATGAAAGTTAAATTTGGCATTTCTCCACCAGGATTGTATTCCTGCCAATTCTCTGAAGCACAGCAGACAGAATGAGCAGGAAACAGGCCTGTAACTAAGATGTTAATCATCTCTGTACTTAAACGTTTCCTAAGGGTGAGTTTGGGGAAACCTGGGTTCACAAACTCGTGTCTAAAGGTTTGCCCATGGCCATATGGTTTGGTCTACGTGTGTGTGCAGGAAGGCGGTGACAACTCCGCCCAGGCCGCGTCACTATCGCCCAGGTGTCAAACGCATTGTTTTCGCTTTCTCAGGTGATTCCCACATATTCTCACGCTACTTCTCGCTTTCGGGATCGTGCGTGTCCAAGATTCTGTCTGTGGAAACTTTCCGAAGTTGGTCGCTGGAGGGCGGGACAGGGGGGAACTCGGTCAGTCTACAGCGGCGCTGCTGCGCTCAGCCCACGGTTCAGCCGCACTTTGTGTCCGAGTCCCAGGTCCGGGATGTCGGCCGTCAAGGCTCTGCAGCAGTGGTGCCGGATCCAGTGCGAGGGCTACCGGGACGTGTCTATCACCAACATGACCACGTCCTTCAGGGATGGCCTGGCTTTCTGCGCCCTCATCCACAAACACAGACCGGATCTCGTGTAAGTAGCGCCGAAACACGACCGATACCGGATCACAATCAGGAACCGAACACACCGTTCAAACCGCGACTTAAAGCGAAACGATGTTTGTTTACAACCCGAGCTGCGTAGGAAAGAAGGAGGTCATTGTTTTTCAACTTTATGGTGGGTTTGAGCAGCTCTTTGACAATGAAACATATTTCAGCTTCATGTGTCTGATGGAAAAGAAGGAGGATGGAGCTCAGTGGAGCCAGAGACCACCAGCAGGTCTGCAGGACCTTTCACCACAGACTGGACTGGGTTTAGGTGTACCTCCTGTTAGTAGGACTGGAATGATAAAACCCAGCAACATATTAATATTCATACTTTTTTCCTATAAAAGAATGTTTTGCTCACTTGAAATTGAATGTTTGAGTCTCTGGCTTTGGCCTGGTAAAACTCTTATGGTCATGCTTACTCTCCTCAGACTTTGTATGTTTAATTATTTTATGTATCTATGCACTGAAAACCTTTCTGCTTTCACAGAGACGCCTGGCTTGACCTGGACTTTCTCCAAAAGCTGGTTGTGTTTATGTTGTGAATTCATTTGCACAAATCTCAGCTGTTCACTGGGTCTCAACCAGTTTGTCTACATGTCAAACTGGCCCATGTTCAAATGTAATTTAGCTTTGTTTGAAATTATGTCATCTAGTGATGTCTTTAATGTTTGTCATGATTATTATCTCTTGATCATTTTTTTTTCCTCACATGGGAGAAACTAGAACTACAAATTGTTTGTTTGGTACAGGACTTATTGATCAATCAGTGATCAGCATTTTTGTTAATTGTCTGTCTGCTGACTAATTTTTCAATTGTCTACATGTCTGACATGAAACCAGAATTAAAGACTTCTAGTCTTTATCTTCAAAACAAAAAACCTCCTTGGTGGTTTCCCAGTATTTTGTGAAAACTACCAGGAAACGGTAGTTTGGAAAGTACTTATGAGTTTTGGTACACGGCGGCTTGAATGAGATCTGTTCACCTTGCACCAACCTCTGGCTAACGTTTCACACGGAGGCATCTGGTTTTGTTCCAGAAAGGTTATTTATGGCAGACAGTTGTATTTTCACTCCAAGAACACACAAGGAGCTGCTCCAGTTCTTCCCATTCCAGTTTTTCACACCAGCCAGAGCAACTTGGAGGCTCATTTCATGTTTACATGGGCTGAAGCACTAAACACTGGTTAAAGGCTACTGTTGACTCACTATAGATATGTTCATGCAGTCATGAGTTCTGTAAAGGGTGACATGTTTTAGTCTAGACATAAATGAGAAAGGGATGCTAGATCACATGTTTTATTATTCATATTTTCTCCTCTGTTACAGCAACTTTGACTCACTGAACAAGGAGAGCGTCTATGAGAACAACAAACTGGTAAGACATGTTTACATTCACACCTTAACATGCACGTTGTTTGACAGTCTTGTTCCTTTTATAACCAGGGTTTTGTTACCTAGGCCTCCCAGCCCTGATTCTCCAGTTAATTAGAGTACTGTTTAGTCATGCTTGTGGCGCGGCTCTATGGACGTTGGACAGTCCATGACTTTGGTCTGTCTGAAATTTTTTAACACTTACATGCCATGAAATTTGGTGCAAAAATTTATGGTCCCCTAAGGATGAATCTTACTGACTTAAATGATATCCTGACTTTTCCTCTAGCGCCACCAGCAGCAGGGGTGGGTCTAGTAAATTTTGGATGGGGTGGCCAGGCCAGTGCACAGACTCTTAAGGGGTGGCACATTTGAAAAACATGTAAAAAGTATATTAACCCCCAGTACTATGAAATAATAAATCATATGTTTAAGAATGAAATTGTTTATTCCATGTAAAAATGAGACGCACACTTTCTTTGGCTGAGTTTGACTGCTCCAGGACGTTGGTCCCTGACCAGTAGCAGTGGCGTCCCCCCTCAAATCATGCCAAGTACTCCACAACAGCACTATTGGAGATATGAATACAAATGTTTATTGTGTTTAAGGCAACAATTTGTTATTGATTTTCATTTTTTGTTCATTAATACTGACAAGTATTTCAACTTTGGCAGAAGTGGCATCAGGGGCAGTCAATCAGACAGTGACATTCCCATCAGCTTCAACTGTAGTTTGTTTAGTGCTAATTAGCAAATGTTAGCATGCTAACAGGCTACACTTGACATGGCATATAGCTCAAAGCAGCACTGTGCCTAATTACAGCCTCATAGAGTTGTGTGGCTATAGACTTGTAACCTTATTTACATAATTGACTCATCCCATCTGCATTTTAATGGAGAATTATACTGGAATTTCCTGACTGACAAGAAAATTAAGTACCAACTATAGGTGTAGTTCTGCCAGAATGCACCGGAACAACACTTTTTTGCACCAAGAGAGGAAAAAGAAATGGCCTATATTTGCATAATCAGGCTGAAATTCATAATGTTGCATTATTGTGAGTGTTTAATGAACCAATCATCTGTAAAGTGTATGTGCTGCAAAATGGAATGCTCTAAGTTTGTCATAATAAAATTTAAGGTGTAATTGATTCAGAATCAGCTTTATTGGCCAGGTGTGTTGGACATACAAGGAATTTGACTTTGGTACAGTGGCTGTCAAAGTGCATGTACAGTGTAAGGCAACGAGTAAAGTGAAGAAAAAGAATGTGCAAACAAGAAAAAGGAATGTGTATTAGGAAGAGGAAGACATAAATTTTGAAGCATGTTGTGTACAGGCCCTTCATGGAGGGCAGGCTGTTGTCCTGACTGGCCACTGGAGTCTGTTCCTGTCCTGTTTGGTTGCTGAGCCAAACCAGACAGTGATGGAAAAGCAGAGAGCAGACTTGATGATTCCTGTGTAGAACTGTATCAGCAGCTCCTGGGGCAGATTGAACTCCCTGAGCTGGCGCAGGAAGTACATCCTCTGCTGTGCTGATGTTGGATGACCACTGGGAGATAGTAGAGGGGTCCTCTGAAGTGTAGAGGGAAACAGCAGCAGCAGGTAGAGCACACATCCCTGGGGGGTGCCTGTGCTGATAGTCTGGGTGCTGGATGTGGTTTTCCCCAGCCTCACCTGCTGCTTCTGGCCTGTCAGAAAGCTGGTGATCCACTGACAGGTGGGGGCAGGCACAAAGAGCTGGGTCAGTTTGGAGTGGAGGATGTCTGGGATAACGGTGTTGAACGCTGAGCTGAAGTCCACAGAGAGGACCTGTGCATAGGTCCCTGGGGAGTCGAGGTGTTGCAGGATGCAATGCAGTGCCATGTTGACTGCATCATCTACTGACCTGTTTGCCCGGTAGGCAAACTGCAGGGGGGCCCTTCTGGATGTTTGAACTCTATCTCTAAGTGTAGGTCCGCCCACCCTACGATGGAAAATCATTTTCGCCACTTCACGATCTTATTCTTTCGGTCACTACTTCACTTTTGACTACTTCAGTGACCTCTGCCAGAGATGTGGGTGAAGTTTCCCCCGAGTCTTCCACCTCTTCCTCCTCCTGGGAGGACATGTTAGATGAGTTCAGGAGTTCCTTAAAGTGCGCCTTCCACTGCCTGACACTGTCCCCAGTCAGCAGTTCTCCCCTGCCAAACAGCCTGGGCCAAGCCTGCTTCCCCTTTCTGAGTCACCGGACGGTTTTCCAGAACTTCCTTGAGGCCAACTGATAATCTTTCTCCAAAGCCTCACCAAATTCTTCCAACAACCACATTTTTTTTACTTATAGAGCAAATGATCAATAAATCATTCAAAAAACAACTCAACTGTTCATAAGGAAAGTACTGTAATGCCTTGTAGCCGTGAATTACTTCAGTGTGTGTTGCCTCTGTATATTGCATTAGCACCACTTGATGTTTGGTAACAGGGAGTTTGCAAAACTGAGAAGTGCTCACACACAGCAGAGAACAGAAGTTACCACCAAACCCAGAGTGTTTCAGTCTGAGCACTGTGATTTTGGCTGCTTTGTTGCATTCTTTGCTTTCATGTTCCAGCAGCTTCTTTATTGGCCTCAGATCTCTGAGACAGACAGTAGATCAGCATCACAAACGCCTGCCCTTTTAAGGCTAAACTGTATTAGATTGAAAATATTCTGTTACAACTGAAACAACAGGGTGAATAATTAAACAACGATAAGCAGTAAAAGATCAAAGTGCCACAGGGCACAGCAAAGTAAACAGTGAGTCTTTCTAATCAGTAATGATCGGATTACTGATTAGGCTACTCTCTGGCGTAGGTTGGCCTGCCTCTGCTTGCTGTTTTTTCCGCTTCCATGAAATCACAGAATGTGAGTCTAGTTTGGAAATTCCTGACTCGCTTCTCTTAACAGATGAGGTGTAGCTTTAACCTGTGGTCAGAATCTGGCCATGTTGTTGAAGACGTGCAGGAGCATGACAAGCATCAGACTTAATTTTGAAGAAGAGAGAATAAGTCCACATGTAAACTATCCATTATCTAACCTGCTAGACAGGTGTGCAGGCAAATTAAACCATGCAAAAGAAAGTGGTGAATTTCTTCTCAATGTTGGTGCAAAGTTTGTTAGAAATACAGCATTTAGTCGTTTCCGACATGGATGTGACTGCACTTGTTTTGACAGAGTGTGGGAATTCAAATTATTCTTTAGAAAGTGGCATGTGAAGTCCAGCCAGGCATTCAAATGGACAACAAAAATGAAAAGGACTTAACATATATTACAGTAAATTCGCTGACACATATTAGCACATTTATTTCCCTCAGAATGTCAGAACATTTTCTTTTTGTCGAGGACTTAAACGTAAAACTTTCTGTGTAACAGTTTCAGTCGCGGATTTGAATATTAATTCAAAGGCTCTGGTTGGTGTATTTACCATAAAAGCCATCTCCAGCAGGCTTGCAGCACTAGCTGTGCTCCCCAACCGGTCAGCCAGCAGATATGAAATCTTGTCTGAACTGTGTCTTTTCTTTGATTTATTGGTGTATTTCCATCTTTGGCTAGTCTGGATTTTAAAGAATCCTCCCTTAGCTTCTTTTCTTTTTTTTGTTGGATAAAGTCGGTGTTATTTGCAGGCATTTAAGGTCGCGGAGGAGGAGCTGGGAATTCCAGCACTGTTGGATGCAGAAGACATGGTGGCTCTAAGGGTCCCTGACCGCCTCAGTATCCTGACATATGTCTCACAGTACTACAACTACTTCCATGGGCGCTCCCCGAGTGAGTATCTATGTCTCACTGTGTCTGTCTCCGCATCGATTCCTCATGATCTGCTAGTGTGTCTTTGTGTATCTATGTGTTTGCACACAGTTGGTGGTATGGGAGGTATAAAGCGCCCGGCTGAGGGCTCCACAGGTGAACCGTGTGGGAAGATGAACCCACCGGTGGTGGCTAAGGTGTTCACCTCAAATAAGCCTTCCAGAGAGAACAGCCCTCCCTGCTCTTCCAACATCACAAGGCCCCCTTCTGCTCCCAAACAAGCCAAATATGCCATTCAGGTAAATTTCACAGCCTGAACACTTTACAGAGGATTCACTGAGCTATGTATCAAATTTGAGTTTCTAGCTAATGTAATTTTTTAAAATCACTTTGCTGATGAGGAATGTGGAAGTTCATCAAGGGCAAACATATCAAAGACCTAAATACCTGTGTCTGAACCATACTGCTATTACAAAACAAACAAAAAACCCACATTGCCTCTGATCACTTACAGCCAGTCTAGTGATAAATCAGTGGCTTGTCATGAATGAAGTCATTTCCACTTGATGAAACTTCCCTCATGCTTTCTTCCCCTCTTTTAGGAAGCGGTGGGTGAGAAATCTCATCAGACAGGCACACTGAGTAACAAATGTGTGTCCTGTAACAACCACGTTCACTTGGTGCAGCGACATCTAGTGGACGGGAAGCTCTATCACAGGAGCTGTGCAAAGTAAGGACCATACTAACATGAAGAATAGCACATTAACAAAACAGGGCAGGACATGGAAGACAAGACAATAGATACATGACGTTACAAGGAAATGGCTTTTACATGATTGTTGTGTGTGAAGTGTGGGTATCTTCAACTTATACAGTCTATGAAGGAAAACAAAAAACAAACAAAACAATTTTAAAATAAATAAATAAAATTTAAAAAAAGAGTGAGGGGGAAAAATTGGGCAAGAGGGGGTGGCAAGGACAATTTAAACCAGTAAATAAGTAATAACGATGGGGAATGTGTAGGTGATGTTTCTGCTTCGAATCAAAGACACTACAACAAGCCGAGGTCACCGCTGGGGGGCCATAGAACTAAAAAAAACAGCAGGACAGCAGGATCTTTATTTTATGATTAAGTTCAGCCTGTCCTCTCTTTTGCTCTTTATCATGATTTGTTACCATTGTAGGACTGAAATTATGCAGCCTGGGGTCGTCCCTGATCTTGAACGAAGACCCGACCCATTACCTGAAGTATCTCCTTCATAAACAGCTCCCAAACCCTAAGGAGGGAGCTTGTCTATGAGGTTGTTAGCAGTCCAGTGATGTTATGTGTGACTGAGGGAAATGGAACGGTGAACTCCCCACCAATGCCACCCGATCCAGACTCCCCAGATCAGATCACGTGCCCCCAGAATTACACACCATCTCTGGCATCATCAGAACTCATACAGCTGTAGTCACATCAAGTATGCGATCTGAAAGAGCATTTAGAGGAGCTCTAAATAGTGAGGTGTTGGATTTGAAGTCACAGGTGGGTCAGGTTGTCTAGATGTAACTCTTACCTCTGTTCTTTCTGTCTTGTAGGTTACTGTCTCCTATAAACACAGTGACACCTCTCAGAGATTTACCCACAAACACTCCCGTTTCCAAATTCAGTCCTCTACCAGACGTTGCTAAAACCAACACAACTACTACAACCCCGACACCCTCCAGACTCTGGTCCACAGAGAAACCCAGCATGCCTTCAAGCTCCTCCAGTACTACTTCTACTTCCTCTCCTTCCTGGCCTACTACGGGTCTCTCTTCAACTCCTAAAGAAAGTCCGATGGCTTTTGTCTCAAAACCTTCAGCTTCACGGATTACCTCTGAATCTGTCACCATTACAACCACCTCTGTCATCACAAGGCCTAGTGCCGCTCCTCATACCCCAGTCACAGCAGCTCCTCGTACTTCAATTACAGGTACTCCTCTTACTTCAACTACAACAGCTTCTTGTACTTAAACTGCAATAACTCCTCCTACTTCAAACACAGCAGCTTCTCATACATCAAATGCAGTAACTCCTCTTACTTCCACTACAGCAGCTCCTCATACTTCCACTACAGCCGCTCCTCATACTTCC
>NW_018128335.1:87159-116659 GCF_001952655.1 Monopterus albus
ATACCCCCTCCTCCTTCAAACCCAGCAGCTTCTCATACATCAAATGCAGTAACTCCGCATGCTGCCACTGCAGCAGCTCCTCATACTTCCACTACAGCAGCTCCTCATACTGCCACAACAGCCGCTCCTCATACTGCCACTGCAGCAGCTCCTCATACTGCCACTGCAGCAGCTCCTCATACTGCCACCACAGCCGCTCCCCCTGCTGCCCCCGCCGCCCTCCTCATACTTCCACTACAGCAGCTCCTCATACTGCCACAACAGCCGCTCCTCATACTGCCACTGCAGCAGCTCCTCATACTGCCACTGCAGCAGCTCCTCATACTGCCACAACAGCCGCTCCTCATGCTGCCACTGCAGCCGCTCCTCATACTGCCACAACAGCAGCTCCTCATACTGCCACTGCAGCCGCTCCTTATACTGCCACTACATCCGCTGCTCATACTTCAAACACAGCAACTCCTCCTACTTCAACTACACTAACTCCTCCTACTTCCACCACAGCAGCTTCTCGTGCATCAACTACACTAACTCCTCCTACTTCAAACACAGCAGCTTCTCGTAGTTCAACTACACTAACTCCTCCTACTTCAAACACAGCAGCTTCCCGTAGTTCAACTACACTAACTCCTCCTCCTTCCTCTACAGCAGCTTCTCGTGCATCAACTACAGTAACTCCTCTTACTTCAACTGCACTAACTCCTCCTACTGCAACCACAGCAGCTTCCCGTAGTTCAACTACACTAACTCCTCCTACTTCCACTACAGCAGCTTCTCGTGCATCAACTACAGTAACTCCCCCTACTTCAACTGCACTAATTCCTCCTACTTCAACCACAGCAGCTTCCCGTAGTGCAACTACACTAACTCCTCCTACTTCAACTACACTAACCCCTCCTACTTCAACTACACTAACTCCTCCCACTTCAACCACAGCAACTCCTCCTACTTCAACTGCACTAACTCCTCCTAAGCCTCCTACTTCAACCACAGCTAGTTCAAGTACAGTAACTCTGCCTACTTCAACCACAGCAACTCCTCCTACTTCAACCACAGCAGCTTCCCGTAGTTCAGCTACATTAACTCCTCCTCCTACTTCCACTACAGCAGCTTCTCGTGCATCAACTACAGTAACTCCCCCTACTTCAACTGCACTAATTCCTCCTACTTCAACCACAGCAGCTTCCCGTAGTTCAACTACACTAACTCCTCCTACTTTAACTGCACTGATTCCTCCTACTGCAACCACAGCAGCTTCCCGTAGTTCAACTACACTAACTCCTCCTACTTCCACTACAGCAGCTTCTCGTGCATCAACTACAGTAACTCCCCCTACTTCAACTGCACTAATTCCTCCTACTTCAACCACAGCAGCTTCCCGTAGTGCAACTACACTAACTCCTCCTACTTCAACTACACTAACCCCTCCTACTTCAACTACACTAACTCCTCCCACTTCAACCACAGCAACTCCTCCTACTTCAACTGCACTAACTCCTCCTACTTCCACCACAGCAGCTTCCCATAGTTCAAGTACAGTAACTCTGCCTACTTCAACCACAGCAGCTTCTCGTAGTTCAACTACACTAACTCCTCCTACTTCAAACACAGCAGCTTCCCGTAGTTCAACTACACTAACTCCTCCTCCTTCCTCTACAGCAGCTTCTCGTGCATCAACTACAGTAACTCCTCTTACTTCAACTGCACTAACTCCTCCTACTGCAACCACAGCAGCTTCCCGTAGTTCAACTACACTAACTCCTCCTACTTCCACTACAGCAGCTTCTCGTGCATCAACTACAGTAACTCCTCCTACTTCAACTGCACTAACTCCTCCTACTTCAACCACAGCAGCTTCCCGTAGTTCAACTACACTAACTCCTCCTACTTCAACCACAGCAGCTTCCCTTAGTTCAACTACACTAACTCCTCCTACTTCAAACACAGCAGCTTCTCGTAGTTCAACTACACTAACTCCTCCAACTTTCACTACAGCAGCTTCTCGTGCATCAACTACAGTAACTCCTCCTACTTCAACTACACTAACTCCTCCTACTTCAACCACAGCAGCGTCTCGTAGTTCAACTACACTAACTCCTCCTACTTCAACCACAGCAGCTTCCCGTAGTTCAGCTACATTAACTCCTCCTCCTACTTCCACTACAGCAGCTTCTCGTGCATCAACTACAGTAACTCCCCCTACTTCAACTGCACTAATTCCTCCTACTTCAACCACAGCAGCTTCCCGTAGTGCAACTACACTAACTCCTCCTACTTCAACTACACTAACCCCTCCTACTTCAACTACACTAACTCCTCCCACTTCAACCACAGCAACTCCTCCTACTTCAACTGCACTAACTCCTCCTACTTCCACCACAGCAGCTTCCCATAGTTCAAGTACAGTAACTCTGCCTACTTCAACCACAGCAGCTTCTTGTAGTGCAACTACACTAACTCCTCCTACTTCAACTACACTAACTCCTCCCACTTCAACCACAGCAACTTCTCCTACTTCAACTGCACTAACTCCTCCTACTTCAAACACAGCAGCTTCCCGTAGTGCAACTACAATAACTCCTCCTACTTCAACCACAGCACCTTCCCGTAGTTCAACTACACTAACCCCTCCTACTTCAACTACACTAACTCCTCCCACTTCAACCACAGCAACTTCTCCTACTTCAACTGCACTAACTCCTCCTACTTTAAACACAGCAGCTTCCCGTAGTGCAACTACAATAACTCCTCCTACTTCAACCACAGCAACTCCTCCTACTTCAACCACAGCAGCTTCCCGTAGTTCAACTACACTAACTCCTCCTACTTCAACTACACTAACCCCTCCTACTTCCACCACACTAACTCCTCCTACTGCAACCACAGCAGCTTCCCGTAGTTCAACTACACTAACTCCTCCTACTTCAACCACAAGTACAGTAACTCTGCCTACTCAACCACAGCAACTCCTCCTACTTCAACCACAGCAGCTTCTCGTACTTCAACTACACTAACTCTTCCTACTTCAACCACAGCAGTTTCCCGTAGTTCAGCTACATTAACTCCTCCTCTTACTTCCACTACAGCAGCTTCCCGTAGTTCAACTACACTAACTCCACCTATTTCAACCACAGCAACTCCTCGTACTTCAACTACACTAACTCCTGCTACTTCAGCCACAGCAACTCCTCCTACATCAACTACACTAACTCCGCCTACTTCAACTGCACTATCTCCTCTTATTTCCACTACAGCAGCTTCTCAAGCTTTAGCTACAGTAACTTCTCCTACTTCAAACACAGCAGCTTCTTGTATTTCAACTGCAGTAACTCCTCATACTTCAACTACAATAACTTCTCCTACTTCCACCATAGTTACTCCTCGTACTTCAGCCACAGCAGCAAAGACACTCCAGTCCAAGCTCAAGTTCTTCCAGTCAGATACCACCACTAACAATGAAGAGAAAAAAACTACCACCGTCAACATGGATGTAAATAAACGGCCCAATGCTGTTGGTAAGGTACAGGAGGCCCCCGGAGGTCAGACTATGACTGTAAATGTCAGTGCTGCTGGCAGAAGGGAAGCAAGTGTGACCGGAGATAAGGAGAGAGCTAAAGCTGCTGGTGGAGGTGATAAGGTGAGTTGGAGACAGCAGGAAAATCAGAGTGATAAGACAAAAGCATCACCAGAGGACAACAGTAATCCACCGTGGATGAATGTAGCTCTGAAGAAGACGGATGTGAAGTAAGTAACCTCACACACACACACACAACCTTTATATCCTGCGTTGGACTGACCTCTACTGGTCAATGATGATATTTAATAATACTTCCATCACCTACTCTACTGTGTAATCAGACCTGAGTCTCAAGTTGTGACCCCTAAGAGGGAGCCAGGGGCTGCCAGAGTTAGAGTGAGACTGAAAGCAGACCCCACGATCCTTGCTGATCTGAAGTCTCCGGACTCCTCGAGCAATGCTCCGACCCCAGCCGTCAGGAGCGGACTGGGAGACAGAACCCCAGACAAAGCGGGCTCTCACCCTGGTGGTGCATCACCCAACACTTCAGGTTAAAGTCACGCACTTTCATAATTGTGCACAGAAACGGCTTCAGACTTTTTAAAATTTCCCCGCAGAGTGACTCCTGGTCTGATCTTTTTACAGATGTGTGAACAAATCAAACTGGATTTTTTTCAGATCTGATCTGGGCCTCTTCCATATGTGGTCCACTTTAACTGTTCAGTTGAGAAAATTTTAATTCAGATGGATAACAAATAGCTGCAGCACTAACTTAAAAGACAAGATATTTGATATGTGCATTAATTTCTGTGGCTCATTAGATTTACTGAGAGTGTGGGTATATTACTGGATAGGTGCCCTTTCATTCCAGGGAAAGTTTCTCACCAAGTGCATATGTCAAAGATGTTTCTCTTCTGTGTTTTGCTCACTGTCCACCAATAGTCTCTTCTACTAGGGCTCAACATTCAGACAACATCACCAATAAGACAAGTTTTTTAGGGTCTCGGAAGGTTTTATTATAAAGATCAAAGGTGTCCTCAACAGTTTTACAGTCGCTTGTGACAAAGTATTCTGAGCTCAAAAGTCCTGTTGTTTTTCTGAGCTTTCAGATTTATCTTGCAGTCCTTTTTTGTGCAATCTGGATGAAATCTCCAAAACATTTTTAAGTGGACCTTTTTTGAGTTGCCATTATTTTGCTTAAAACCGTTGAGAATAAATATTCACGCTAAACATTTTACCCACTTGTTTGTTAGTATAATTCTTTGGGGAAAATACTGTTTTTGTTGCACAGGATTTTTAATCTCAAAAACCGGGAAAGATTAAAAATTGTAAATGCAAATTGCCCAGCAGTATAATTAATGCATGACTCAGAGGCTCCTTTGACACCTTCTTGTCAGTGTATGGTTATCCCATTACTTTACCCTGTGCACTTGCTCCTGTGTTTGTTCACCTAGCAGCAGGTTAATGTTGGTGTGTTTGATTTAGTTGTTGGTGGCAAATGCCATGTCTTTATAACAAACGGGAACTGACATTAGAAAGTAAATGGTACATTGTTGTGTTGGAGGGACTAAAGACCCTGTTCCACCGCCTGGTACCGGCTCAACTCGACTGTCCTTATTTGTGGTTCCATCAGTCAAATGTTGGGGAAATACTTTTAGTATCACCTCCGTCCAGGTTCCAAGCGAGCAGAGGTGATACCAACACTGCAGACTAGCAAGCAGTTGGTCAGAGAAATTGCGCCATCAACATGTGAGACGTCGTGAGAGTTTTTAAAAGCAATGTTATTTAACACTAACCTCTACTTTACTGTAGTTACTGTACTAACTAAAAACAGCCACATACAGGGAATCAAGGACGGCATGCCTTCAATGTCCTCCATTGTTTCTGTGTTGCCGATGATGCCGCAGCAGTGTAATGTGGTATTGCTATGACAACCGGCTACATTGAGAGGGGACCATCTGCAGTGGAAAACCAAGCACCTGGTACCAAAAGGGAGTAAAGTTGAGTCGAGTTGAGCCAGTACCAGGGGCCTAAGGTTGGAAGTGCAAAACACTGAAGTTTCAACTGATTTCTTTGTCCTCAGCAGCATCAGAAAAGAAGTCTCCTGCAGACTGGAGGTCGAAACTCAAACCTGTCACCAAAGAAACAAAGTAAGACTTGTTTTATTGACCTTGATTTGCTCTGTACTGTCACTGTATTCTGTGTTACTTCCTATCCCTTATTGTATGTTTGGAACTTCATAACAACAGGGCGTATTTCTATGTGGATGGATTCACAGCATCAGACAGTAACTGTATGGGCCCCTCTTCTCTTTGTGTTCCTGTCCATCCATCCATCCTTTTCTTTCATCCATCTCTCCAACCATTCCTCCCACAGGAAGCCTCTACCTGCTGCTCTTCCAAATGGCTCAGCCATGATTTGTAGTCAGAGTTTTCAGTGTCTCCTCTTCCGCCACATGCATGTGCGCTCCAAAGGGTGTCAAGACTGAGTAGTGTCCTCCGTGGTGCGACATATGCTCAGTGCTCAGAGTTCCTTTCCCCAGATGACCTTTTCCTCTCGCTCTCATGAATCAAAACTAAGGACTGTAGTGAGACAGAGGGTACTAATTAAAGTGGCAGATAAATCACTAATGAAGACAGTAAATTCTCTCTTTCTGTTCATTCTCCATCCATCCATAGACCTGTTGGTCCTTCACAGTCCGAGAAACCATACTCGAATGGTGCTGAAAAGTCACAGACATCAGAGCTTTCTACTGGGCCTTCCTCCTCTACTGTTCCCAGCCCCATTTTTGTCACTGCACCGGGCTCAAAGGGTAAGAACAGGGTTTCCTGTATTGTAATGATGTTATGTTAAATGATGAGCCAGACAAAGACAAAAATACTCTCATACTGCAATCTCATTCCCACTTCTTTCTATACAGATAAAAGATAAATTTTCCTTAGCATTGTCTAAATATGTTGCTTCCCCTCCCGTCTTTTTTCTTATTTTTCTTTCTGTATTTATTTTCTGTTTTTTCTCTTTTCTTTTTCAGGAGTTCAGAATCGTCAGAAAGACATATCTGCTAGTGACAAGAACATTTCCAAGGTTTTTAAAAATCATTTTAAATTGAATCCTTCTGATGTTATTTTTCAATCAAAATGAGGATTTAGAAGATGACACCTTGAGCCACTGCATGTTAACTGTCATAATGCAGCATCATTGTAAAACAGTAGCTACAGCAAAGCACTTTAGCTGACAAGCTAAAGCTAACTGAGTCAGCTAGCTAACGCAAATTAGGCAATTAAATGTGTTTGAAGACCAAAATAATTGGAAAGCTAAGTAGCTGATAAATAAAATGAGTTAGTGGAAGATAAATAGAAGGCTAGCATAAAGTTAGACATTTAAAAAATGTTTTTCATCTACTAATTTGTGACGGTATATGTTCACCTGTGTCGTTGTTTCTGTCTTTGTTTGCATGTGTTTACTTATGTCTGTGTGATATGTGAAGATGAAGCCAGGCTACATTCCCACAGAAGACCTCATAAAGGAGCTTCAGGAGATTGAAGATAATTTGAATGAATGGGAGAGGAGGGGAGTCGAGCTGGAGATGAAGCTCCGCTCCAGTGAGGAAGGTGTGATAAACAAAGCTATACAGTTTAGTAACATGGTGTGAAAAATGGTACGTTTAGAGGAAGGAGTGTGTCTGGGATTAACTGTGTTTGTGTGTCAGAGGGGGAAGATGACTCTCTCATGGATGAACTCATGGTTGAGTGGTTCAGCTTGATCAGGAACAAGCAGGTGGCCATTCGCCGGGAATCTGAACTGGTCTACATGTGAGTACTCACACATATGCATGAACAAAAGGACACGCCACTATTTAGTGATTAACGAGACAGACTTGTGGCCAGAAGGTTGACAGTTTGAATTCCCAGTGTCCTCCCTCCTCCGTCCCTCAGCGGGATGTCCTGGAACAAGACAGCTCACCCCCGACGGGCTGTAGAGGACAGAGAATTGAGAAGCGCATGCTGCTTTAAAGCACAAATACTCTGCAGTTATTCCATATTCCTTTCATACTTTAACATTGTATTAAAATAGAGTACACTTAAAGATCTTACACTGTACATCCATCATCGCCCTGCTGTGCCTAATCTCGTATGACCTGGTAGGCTAAGCAGAGTTGGGCCTAGTTATTAGTTGGATGGGGGCTATCTAGAAATACAGGGTTACACCCAGCCACTCTACAGTAAGTCCTGGATAAAATGGGAGGGTCACATCAGGAAGGGCATCCAGTGTAAAAACCTGTGCCAACTTACATATGCAGATTGTAGATCCGCTGGGGCGACCCCCGTTGGGAGCGACCCTCGTTGGGAGAGACGGAAAAATGTAGCACATCAAAGTTCTGGTTATGGTAGGATTTGCTCAAATGAGTCAGACTTGTGTCCTCAGTTTTGTCCACTTCAGTTCATCATATTGGGGCTACCCGATGACTGAAAGTCAAAATGTTGGCGTGGCAGCTTGACCATCAAATCATTCTGTGGTATATAATCTTTTGTACTAGTATTACTCCTCGGCTTACACACCTGATACTAAGAGGTTTGTTTTGGGCAGGTGCGTGCACTTTTCTTAACAGATCTATGGTAAATGCACCACAGCTACAGTAATTTGCTAAAAGTTACACACGTTATGAAATTGACAAGCATGTGTTTGTGGGCTGTCATTCAAAAATAGTACCAAATCTAGTGAAAACTTGTAGTATCTAGTGAAGATTTGTAATGTTCTTAAGCCACTTAGTAGCTTTTGTCTGACTGTTCAATTCCATTGAAAATGTTTAGGCACTAATAGCTACAGCTCATATGAATAGATGCATGTCGAACCAAGGAGCTGACATCATGCAGTTCTTAGTGCTAATAACAAACACAATAAACAATTTTATTTTATATTTGTGTGCTTTTTTATGTAGAGGGAAAACTCAGGACCTGGAGAAAGAGCAGCCTAATGTTGAGCAGGAACTCAGGAGACTGATGGAAAAACCAGGTGAGGCCTTCAGGAAAACACATTTAACACAAAACCCACCAGAAACAGACCTTTGATGTCAGAATAAAATATATTTGTGTGTTTTCAGAACATCTGAAAACTGCCTACGACCACAAGAGGGAAGAGCAGCTGATGGCCAAACTGCTGGAGATCGTCAATGACAGAAACGCCATTATAGAGGGTCTGGATGAGGACAGACTCAGGTGTGTTTTTAGGCAGATCACACTGTGTAGTGCATGAAAGTCAGGATTTGATGGTGGTGAACAGTGCAGGACTTGTAGCTCTTTTTACACACTCAGTTTTCAGACAGTGATTCTTAACTAAGATGTTTTTAGAGCCAAACGGGCCAAATTGGTCACCTGACATCAGGACAGCGGGAAGTGAAAAGAGCTGCAGTACTAGAGCCTCTACCACAAAGCGAGATCTCTCTTTGGGATTAACTCAGGTTTTCTGGTACCATGAAGGGGACTCACCTTTAGCTGGGGTAGATCACCATGGTAACCAGGTAGATCAGCATGGCTGATCTACCTGAGGTGTTAAAGTAGCTCAGCAAGGATGTTTTACAAGTAAATCAAATAAGATGAGCAATAAAAATAATATACAGTACTGAACACCAAACAAGCTCGTAGCCAGATGGGAAAACCCAGAGTTAATGGAGTCGGCTGATAACCAGCTTTGTGATCCAGGACAGCCGACGTTGGGCTCAGTGAAGCCAGAGAACCCCAGGAGAGCCAGACTCGCTTCATGGCACAGGCCCCTGGTCTAAAAGAGAAACACCAGTAGCTTTCTGATGTCTGTGGATTGTCATTGACATTGACTGCAAATAGCAACTATTGCCAGTTTATTTGTCCATCAGAAATTGGGAATGTAAAGTGTCTGCATGTTAATCTCATAGTGCAGTAATACTAAAACTATCATTTGATGAATCAGTTACACATTTTTATAATGGTTTAGGTCAGGTATCAAGCAAAACTCTCAAATATTCACCATTTACAGCCGCTCAGGTTTGGGGATTTGTGATTTTATTAATTTTTTTATTTTCTGTTTTACATCACTGTAAAATGAATAGTTTTGGGTGTCGGACTGTTGCTCCGACAAAACTTGTGGAAATTGTGACGTGCATTTTTCACTTTATTCTGTCGTGGTAGATTATTATAATAATAATAAAAAGCAGATCAATATACAGTGTAATGCAGAAGTGATGAGTTTCCGCCCTTCCTCATAGCCACTGTTGTATGTCAAATCCAGTTTAGTGGAGTGCAGAGCCAAAACACCAAAATGTGTCACTACAGTATTGACAGAGTGCACTGCATGATGAAATACAGTATACCACATGTGTGCAGGTATGAACTGTTCCTGTGTGTTCTCGCTTCATTTTCTCAGGGAGGAAGAGGAGGATGAGGAACTGAACAAGATGATGATGAATTTCAGTGAGTGTCTCCATCACCTCCACAGGCCAACTGACTCGCCCCCTACCCACCACTCGCTGTGTTCGCACATCACATCACAACCTCAGTGTCACTGCAACTTGGTTGGCTTATAAATCATCTAATTGAGGATTTTCATCATGTAACTGGAGTAGATAGAATTCTCCTTGTGGTTTAGGGAAGTGTGCAAACTTTTAATGGTGCCACTGTGCTGTGCTTCTATGACATTTGATCTAATGAGTACTAATGGAAAAAGCATCAAACAAAATGCTCCCCCTCTTTTTGTCAGTGGCGTTCCTATTAAACAAATGGATAATGTAGCCAGTTAATTTGACCCCCTGATAGAATAGAGTTAAAGCCAGCTTCATTTGCAAGTCATGACTGGGAAAGCAGGGCTGAAATTGAGGAGACTTATTGAACTTCAGTGAAAGGTCATTATGTTGCAGCGAGTGAACGCCGGCCGTGGGCTAAAGCCTAGCCATTTCAATTTAATGTATTCATAAAGTTAATGCCTAAGTTTCACAGTTCATTCCCACTCAGTGGACAGTGATGTGATAGTTTGCACTTGTTGTATGGTGTGTGTTTCACATACTGTAGCACATTACTCCTTTTAAACGACAGAAACTACTCAGGCGTGTGTTAAGGACACCCAAGGAGGCCTCCGACAGACAGGTAACCCCTGTAACAACTCATCGATTGACAGAATAGTCAATGAAAATAATTATTAGCTGCAACCCTATATTAGTCCTCGGCTCTGTGAATAAGAAGAGTTTAGAGATGTTCCTCTGACGTTGCCTTCATATTAACATCATACAGATATTATGGATTTTTTTTTAGATCAGGAAGGTCACTTTCAGGTTTTCTTGAATTTTCCAGATGCCCCTAGTATAAGCTTTCCAAAGGAGAATTAACTAGAAATGTATTTATTAAGAAAAGTATATTAAGCACATGTTTATAGTGGTATAGTTGATAGTATAGTCACCAGTTGACCTAACCTGCACGTTTTTGGACTGCGGGAGGAACCTGGAGTACCCATACAAGAACATGCAAACTCCACACAGAAAGGCCCCGGTCAGCCAGTAGAGCAGGTTCGAACCTGGAACCTTTTTGTTGTGAGGCAGCCGTGCTATCCACTGCACCCCCGCCTTTAATTCTGATTTAAAATGGAAATACGTTTGGGATCACAGAGTATGGACTGAACTTCCAAGAGTTAGTAAAATGCAGCTTTTTGGCCAAACAGCAACTGCCAATAAACCTAGTTATGATCAGAAACAGAAATAACTCCAGCACCACAAATCACAGCACCTAAAGGACGACGGCAAAAAAAAAAAAAGCAACCTCTAGAACCACACTTGATTCTCTGATTCTCCAAGTGCACACTCAACGAGTGGGTTCAAGTAAAAATACTACAGAGCATTCAGTTTCTGGTTTATCAAACTCCAAGTTTGTTGTTGTTGTTTGTTTTTTTTTGTTTTGCAAAAACAGCATTTTAAAACCTGATTTTAATATTTACCTCTGTTCTCCTTTAACCAGCTCCCTCACTCTATCTGTCTTCCTCTCTGCCAGACATTAAGAAAGACAAACCAAAGAAAGCGTCTCCAAAGACCAAACTGTTTGGCTGGCTGAACAGGAAGGAAGTATGATGCTCCTGCAAACACACCAGGGACTCGTTCGTTGACGTGTCTGCTGCTCTTGTTGCAGTCTTACTGTCAGTGTACTCAGCCTGTGGCTCATGGGATACGGTGGATAAATGGATCGTCTGTATGTGTGAGTGTGTGTGATCTGTCGTGTTCTGTACTTTGAGAAAAACGCCCTTCCCTCTGTCGACTACATCACTTAGGATATGACGTACACGCGCGCACACACTGGCGATGCTGAGGGGTTAATGACTCACCAGCCGTGATGTGATTGGGTTCAGTGCTCCAGTTGTTACTTTTAATCCCCCTTCTAGTCTTAATCTGTCAACTTAATGCTCACACACACAAACACACATGGCCGTGTTGTATCTTCTTACTTGTACAGTGTATTGAAAAGTTGGGTGTATACATTAACACCAATGCTAATGGGAGTTAATAGAGAACAAGACTTGGCTGCTTCTTGCTCTTTGCTCATGTTTTTGTCCACACTTCAAAGTAACTAGTGACGTGTGACTAACTTCAGGGTCTCTGACCTTGTTGTTGTTGTTGTACATGTTGAACTGTATTTTTCTTTTAACCATAAATATCATGTTCTGTGTACCTTTGTTCAGAGCGCTGCTCTAAATATTACTTTTTAATGGCATTTTCTAAACTTGTGGTTCCCAACCTGGAGGTTGTGACCCTACCAAAAGGTCGGGGGACCTTTAAGATAAAAAAAAAACAACACCTGCTACACAGAATTATGAAACTTTATTCTAGAGTTTCCACAATATTTTTTTCTAGTCAGTTATTAAATAATTTTATCTGGCTGGGCTTGTAAGTATTCAGTTAAGAATCTGAGAAGGGTTAATCACCCTTTGGTCAAGGTTAACACAACCTGTATATATTTATATGCAATCTGCAACAAGGAGTGCATGTAGACATGGATTTATTTTTTTTAAAGCGCTACCACCCAGAAAGGCTTGGATCAATAGTTCAATCTGTACTTGATGCTTGAACATACTTGTAAGAAAACCACTGGACATCATATTTTGGTCATTTTTCCATCCTGTGGATATGTGACTGTCTTATCCGATCATGTCTTACTTGAATGTGTAGAGGATGTTTTTTTGTGGTAGAATAGAGGAAAAGAACAATTTTGGTTGGTGTCATGTGACTCATAGGTTTTATTAAGTATTCGTACTGAAAGCAAACTCAGTTGACCGAATATTTTGGGTTCTGGAAATGTAAGAACTGGTCCAAATTGGATCTGGATATGTACTGTACATGTTTTTAATATGTCTCAGCTGAATTTTAGTGCATCTGTATCACAATGTGTTTATTCTTGGAGAGGACGTCAGCAGGTTTTTATATTGCGATCAAACGGATCAGTTTCAGCAGAACTGGTTGGTAACAGGACTGTACAGTATATATGTTAATGTCCCCTTTACTCAGCTGTGTGTATTGTATGAGGTTAGCACTAATAACTGTGATTATGAAATGGATGATTTTAAATAAATAACTAATGAAAGTACCAGGATTTTATTAAAGATAAACATAATTAATGGATCATGGTGCTTTTTGTCTACTGGTATGAGTGTAGAGTAGTACATAACTGCTGCTTGATTTTTTAACCATGTTAACTCTATTGTTCATTTAAAGCTATGAACCTGCTCCAGTGCAGTTTCTCTGCGTGACCACTGGGAGGCAGCACGAGTCTTTTTGTGCCACTGGAGCCCTCAGAACATGAAACCTCCAGATCTTTGCTTCTTTTTTTTATTTATTTATTTTTTTTTACAAACACCAGATTGAAGGCTCTCACAGAAACACAGGAACACGTGGATTTATTTATTCCTCAGTTTAAACCTAAAAGAAAAGCCTTGGTTTTTCTTTCATTCCAACCAGATGTAGGAACCTCAGGAAGAGTAGTTGATGTCTTAATAAAATAAAATAAACAAGCCTCACTTTCTGTAGCATCACACTTAGTCTTTTTCTACTGAACATCTCTGTTTTTTGTCAGGCCTGACCAATAATAACAATAATGAAGTTAATAAACACTTTGTTGGAGAGTCCTAACAAGCCAGATACTTGAGCCAAACCAGTTCAAATCAATACCAATAACAATCCATTAGTCCTATTTAGAGAAGATTTTTATTTCGCTGTTCCACTGACACAAATTTCTATATTACAAACTGAAGAGAAACATGGTAACAGGTTTCAAAAGCAACTATGTGTTTTATAATTAAAATGATAGTTTATGAACCTATGCTTGTTTTTTAAATGAACAAAAGATCAAACCGTTATTTGTTAATATAGGAGTTGAGAGAAAGTAAGAACACTGGTATAAATTTTTAGAAGGATTGTTTTTCTCATCCTTATACTTGAATTCTAAGTTTTTGCCAGGACTGTTTAGACCAGGTCTGGATCCCCCCTTTTTAAATTAAATAATGCTAATAAGCCCCGGCTGCGAGTTCCTTTCATCACTATTATTTCTGACCTCAATAATGAAAGAACTGTAGATTGGTCCTATTGCAGAGATGAGATGTCAAAACAGAGAAAATACAATAATATGAATTCTTTTGGGTTTTGGTATTTTTCTGAATGTCGACATGTGTAAAATAGAAGTTTTGTTTTAGATGAAAAACTGAGCATCTTGTATTGTTACGTTTCAAAGATATGGGTGAGGAGTGAGAACATGTGCAGTAAAAGCTGCTACAACAAAACCACAGCACCAGAGAAGCTTTGAGGGACAAGGTCAAACGCACACATGCAAACACAAGATGCATTTACATGAGCAAAGATTAATACAATGGAGACAGAAAGGAGCAGGGAAATTGACTTTTAGCTTCTGGTTGTCTCTTTTTTAAACGTTTTTTTTAGTGAATATAAAACCATGTAATCTTTTCCTTTCTAGAGGCAGCACCTGTTCCTGTTGTTATGTGTGAAAGCGTCTGTTGATTCCTCCCTTAAAGCATGATAAAACGTTCCCTCACTGCACCTCTGTGTGTCTGAATCAATCATGTCTCCACTTAACTTCAGAACGTGTTTATCTTTGGGGTGAAAATGTGGCTTTAAGTCGACACAATAAGGGACATTTATAACGGAGAACACTGGGGTTTCAGTCTAAATATACCTTTGAGGTGATTCATTTACATAACGCAGTGGGCCCTCTCTCAGATTTTTAAACATTTTAGCGAGTTTCGCTGAAGCTTAGCTCTGTTCTTACTCAAACATTCACAGCTCATATCAGGTTAATTTATGTTAAAATAGTGTAAAGTCGACAGTAGCAGACACCTCGCCTGTTAGTGATGTTGTTTCACATCCTTTTCTGTTCTTCTCCTCATCATTTTAAGATTACAAGGGAAGCTGTCTTCATCATTTGGCACGCTGTATGCTTCCATTCACTAATTCTTTTAACCCATTTATCTCTCTTTAACTTTATCTTTATGTATGCTGTGTAAAACAGGGCTAAGTAACAAGTCCATTTGAACAAGCCACTAATGTGGTACTCCAAACTTCAGAGTTCACAGGTAGTGATGTAAACTGTGGGAGTTACTTTTTAAAAAATGTTTTCACTGATTACTTGTGTTGTCTCACATTTTGTTCAGTGTATATTTAACCAGCTGCTTTTTCACATCTTAAACCATCAGGCATATTTGTCTCACCATGTACTATGAATGTACAAATGCCATTTAACAGCAGCAACACTGATTTGTGAATTAACTGGATATAAGTCAGGATGGCGCAGTGATGCAGTGGTTAGCGCTGTCGCCTCACAGCAAGAAGGTTCTGGGTTCGACCTGGGGCCTTTCTGTCTGGAGTCTGCATGTTCTCCTTGTGCCTGTGTGGGTTCTTTACGGGTACTCCGGCTTCCTCCCACAGTCCAAAGACATGCAACTTAGGTTGATTGGTGACTCTAAACTGCCCGTAGGAGTGAGTGAGTGTGAGTGTATGTGGTTGTTTGTCTACGTGTCAGCTCTGTGATGTTCTGGCAACCTGTCCCAGGTGGACCCCGCCTCTCACCCACTGTCAGCTGGGATTGGCTACAGCCCCCCCCCACCGTGACCCTATTCAGGAATAAGTGGTATAGATAATGGATGGAAGTCCTTGTCACTTTAACCCTAAAGGTTTTGATTATGGGCATTGCCTCTATAGTAACATTTGCACAAACCACAGAAGCAAATGCTGCAGTTAAAACTATACTATATATGTGGACATGCCTTCTAACTTTGTAGCAAATGTGAACTCTGGAAAGAAATCATTTTCTAGCCCCATCCCCCATTAGTGTCCACATACTTTTGGCCATAAACCAACCCTTACTATTTTGTATTTGGGCTATTTTTGAAGCAGATAATGAAATAAATTGTGTCAATCCCAGCCTTTGTTTTCATCTCCCCTTGTGTTTTCCCTTATTTTAGACTCAGCACCTTGTCTTTGTTTGCTTCCTGCCCTGTCCCTCCTGCTCCACCCAGCTCCGCCCCCACTCACCTGCTTGTTATCAGTGTAATCAACCACTTGGTGTTTAAGTCAGCAGCCAGCAATCGTTTCTGCTCTGTTGTTGGCTGTGATGTTTTTGATCCCCTGTGCATGCATGCTTGTTCCTCACTGGCTCTGGTGAGTTGTGGTTGTTCTGTTCTACTCACCTGTGTGCAGACACTTGTATATTCCCTGGGTTTGGTCACCTTCAAGGCAAGGTAGTTTTATTTGTATAGCACATTTCATACACAGCAGCAACTCAAAGCCCCTTACACAGGCAAAGGAAAACAGCATTAAAGCCAATAAGCATTTAAACCAGAATAAAATCAATTAAGACATTGTTATAATGAAAATAAAACCAATAGACAAAGTAAAGGTCTGAAACATGACTACAGCGGTTACAGTACAGCAATAAGTTGTAAGTTGCCCTCAGTGCAACAGATGAAACAGAAGTGCAGCACAGAAACCAGTCAGACAAAGTCACAAGGAAACAGAGTTTTCAGTTCAGATTTAAAAATTGCAGCACATTGAAGGTCATCAGGAAGCTGGTTCCATCTGTATGAAGCTCAGTTTGGTTCTGATCCGTGGTTCTACTATGAAGCACAGTTTGGTTCTGATCCGTGGTTCTACTACTTACCTGTGCAATAGTTTACCTGCATTATACCTGCCATTTGCCTGTGTCCCTGTTAACTAGCGTTGTATTACTGACTTGTTGTACTTGTGCTGTGTATTAACCTGAGCCAGCTATCATACTCTATCTGCCACATAGCTCCAGTTTCAAGCCCATATTACCTGTGTCAGCAATCACCTGTGTTCCTGATACCTGTCAGTATAATTGGTGTCAGCCATTCTACCTACTGTATGTAGACCTTTAGACCTGCTTCTGAACAAGTACCCTGTTTACTTGTGCTCTGTAAGTATCGTTCAGCACTGCCTCTGTCTCTGGTCTGCATCTGGGTCCTTATCTTACAAAAGGATACAATTATTTACATCATAACGTTTTAAATACTGCTCGAACCTCAAGATTTGTCCATAGAGACGCAGCTGATATATTGGATGGTCAACTGGTAATCCGCTGTATGTTATAGGTAGAATTATCTGCCCTCTAAAGGCTTTTCCCCTGTATGATTATGAAGGCGTGTGACTTCTTCATCCTCAGTGTGTTTTGATGGATTTCATTAAGTTCTTATAAACCAGTGAGAGGTCATAAAATGGGCCACATAAGGATGTTTTAAGTGCTGTAATCTTGTTTTGTACAGAAGGCTGCTTTATTGGGGAAAAAAAAATCTATCTCCAGCATAGATATTTAGTCTGTGCTTGGATTAAAAAAAATCCTTTTTGTATTCACACACAGCTGCACAATATGTTCTGCTTGGGCAAAACAGTGAGAATAATGTGTAATAGCGATGACAGGTTTTGAAGGAAGGGGCTGATGTGTGTGGGATCCATAGCAAAGTGATTTTTGGCGTTGGTACAGTGTGGTGCATCGCTACGCGCTTTGATTTGTTTTTGTAATTTTTTTTTTTTGTCTGTGCCTCCATCACTGTGTTTTGACAAGGAGTGCTGTTTGAGTATAAGTGTGTCTTTGTGACGACAGCGCTGGAAAAGCGATCACAGCCCAGGGACACCCCCTCCTCCCAATAACCTCTGGATGTTGCCCATGGAAACCCTTTGCATGTGGTCTCTGCACACACAGACATACATTAAAACATACAAACATTTTGGTGATGGTGACAGGCGGGAAAATCATTTCAGGGTTTTGGTTCAGGTGTCCCTCTTTGTGTTTCTCTAAGTGTCTGTGACAAGGCAGGAGAGTAATGATGAGTGTGTGTGTGTGTGCAGACAGATTAAGCTCCTCTGTGGATGGATACTTGTGCTTCTGCAAATGAATAATGTGACAGAGGATATGTGCTCAATGAATCACAGACACCATCAATCAGGGTGAATATTTCCACTCACTTTTTCAAGCCAAAGTGTTTTAAAAGATCAATTATACTTCTATTGATGTTTTTAATAGAAAAGCTAAAGGTTTGTGTAAAGTGGCAACAAGCCCCAGAATTTCCATTTTGTTCTTGATTTTTGGTTTTGGACTTAAAAAGAAAAATACACATGGTCAGGTTGAGTCACTTTAGTTGTGTAGTATAAAAAGTACTAAATACAAAATTGTTTAAAAACAAGCAAGCACCTGCGAAATGAAATGTCCAAAATACTTCATGCATCTGCTTCCTGTCGGGGCGTTTTCTATGATGAATTATATGAGATAAAACGATGCCAGTTTTGGGTCCTGACGCCCTGTGGCTGTCTGGTCAGGCTGTCCTCAGCCTTGTAAATCTTGCAGTCTGAACCTGACGTTACAGAAGTTAGATCAAATGTGACTTAGGTTCACTATCAGGAAACAGAAAACAATAAGCTGAGAGACAAAGTGCTTCGTAGCGTTGAGGGGGACTGCAGGCTGTTCAGACAACTTTCAGGTGATCTATTAATTTGCATTATAGTAACTAAGTAACAAACGTGGGTTTATTTATATACAGTAGCACATTTTAAGAACAGAACATGCTTCACTATAAAACAAAACCAGACAAAATGCTTAAGAACAGTAAAAACTCTTACAAATGAACAAAGACAAGTCTAAATGCAACCTTTACTGCAGTGAAGCATTTTAATGTGAATTATTTCCACCACAGATCAACGAGGTCTTAGTTGTACTGTATTTTCTTGTATTAATCTGGATATGAAAAGTAACTAAAGTTATAAATGTAGTGGAATAAAAAGTTCAATATTTGCCAAGTATGAAGTAACAGAAAATGAAAATACTCAAATACAGATACCTTAAAATCACACTTAAGTACAATACCTCAGTGAATATACTTAGTTACTTTCCATCACTGTTGTCTGGTCCCTTTAAATGCACATAAGCCCTTCGCCAGCTGCAACATTAAATGTGATGTACACAATAATTATAACATGATGTACAGGCATGTGAACTGTACCATTCTGCATAAAGTGCCTTTAGTGTTTTAAGTATGTTTTGATGCTAATAATTTTGTAATTTTAACATTTTGAGTGCAAAGTATTTGTACACTGCGGTATTTCTACTTTTACTTTAAGGATGTGAGTACATCTACCTCTGCCAGACAACAGTAGTAAAAGTGGTTTGAGGGAGAGAAATCACATTTCATGTGAAATATCCCACAGTCACAGCGGCATATAATTTGTAGATGTATCACTGAAGTATCTGAAAAAGCACCTGTCCATATGCGACTTCTCCCACTTTGGAACCTGTGACCCTTTCTTTTTTGAAAGGGCTCAGACATAATTATACATGTCCAAAAACAAGCTCTGAATAGGTGCAAAAGTGAAATAGTTTGAAATGTGCAAATTGGACTTGCCTTGATAAATAAAACCTGGTGACATGCCTGCATCTGTCCATTGTGGCTCCTGTATATCTGAAGGACAGTGAAGTACACAAACACTGTACAGTATGTATCTGTTCTCATATTTATTGTTAATTGAGCTGGACTAAGAGCAGCAGCAAAAGCTTAAAGCAGAAAATGAGAGAGGCACTCGAGCGGCTATCAGTATCATAAAGGAACAAAAGTGAAGGAGGGCAGTGAGGGAGGAGGGATGAAAGGAGATGATTTGCAGCATTAATCCAAATTGAATTACATTGATAACATCTCTCTTTCTGGTTTCATTTCATATATTTTTCTCGTTTCATTTCAAACATCCACTTTCTGCGTTGTTGTTGTTGTTGTTCCTTGCAATCAAGGCGATATGAGACAGTTTGTCTTTGGTTAGAAAGGTAAGAGGCTGGTTGCTCACAACATGACATTTCTTTTAAAAACACAGAGCCACTAATGGACAAACAACAATCAGTAGGTATTTATTAGACTCTCTTCTCTCTCTCTGTCTCCTATTCTCTGTTAATAGTGTAAATTAGCATATAAATGAGAGAGAGCATGTGATAGAATCCACTCTGCTTCAATCTGTCCATTGGGACTTATGATTATCTCTTTCTCCTCCTTTCTTTGCTTCTTATTACTCTTTTCCTCCTCTGCCTGCCTTTCCCCATCTTCCTCCACCCTCTTGACAGATAATTATACCTTTCTTCTAATTGTATTTGAGGACTGCTCTTGCTTTTATTAACCGATACAGTTAAAGTGAGTCATTTGCTCTGTTTGTGATTATTTGTTTACCTGGATGTGTGCTCAGGCTGCCTCTGTGTGTGGTTACTTTAAGCGTACTTAATTGCTCTTGACTAATTAGCAGATGAGTCGAGGCATTTGGGAGATAGGGTGCGCACATACACAGAGACATTAATACACACATTTCTAGCACCTTTTTGTCTATGTCTTAAGTGTTCGTCTCGTGTTTCTTCCCTCTCTTGGCTTTGTGTCCCCAGACAGTTGAAGCACAGCGGTACGTAGCAGGAGGTGTTAATGATGTGAGGGCTCTGTGGTCTCTGCTGGGAGCGATCTGTTGTGTGTTAGCTGCTGTCTGTCACCGCACCAGTAGAAAAACATCTTCATAGTTCCGTGTGTCTTCGTGTAGAGCGTGTTTGTGCCAGCATCTGGTTTTCCACTTTTCAGCTGCTCTGCATATTAAAACTCATGAATCTCCCTCCTGCCGTCCTTGCCAAATAACACTCAGACAAGTTTATTAGGGTGTGTGTGTGTGTGTGCATTTGTATGCGTGTCCATCTATTTATTTGAGGCCTTTGCTTTGTGTCACTGTTCCATTTTTATAATTCGGATTTGTTGGTTGTCCCTATGCTGCGTGTGTGTGTGTGTGTGTGTGTGTGTGTGGGAGGTGATGTTGGGCTGTGTGAGGGCCTCAGCTCCTCATAATTGTTGGTAAGTGTTGTGGGAGACTTTCTGCTTCTACTTCACTACTGTAGATGTCAGGAAATTGATCTGCTGTATTTACCTACTGCATGTACTAGGTGTTTGCACATTAAGCCGTTAACCTAGATGGCTTAGAGAAAATGGTTCTGCACAGGGCGGCCATTCACTGGACCCATTTAGCAACACTTATTAGTGGGTCCCTGATTAAGATTGCTTTTAAAAAAGTCAGAAGGTCTTAATGAGTCATATAAAGACAAAAGTCTATAATGGAAAGTTTATTGCCGCTGCTTTATTTCTGATCATAATAAACTTGTACTCTACCTTGTTTTATCATATGTAAGTGCATATGTCCACATGTATATGCATGCAGTGTTTTCATTTGCTCCTAATTTATATAATTTTGTAAACTTGTTGTAGCTGCTGCTTTGTCAACAGCAAATGGGGATCCAAGTAAATTCATATTTTGCATTCCACTGTCCCATAAAGCAGCTTCATGAAGGGTTTATAAATGATGATTTTAATGATTAGTAATGGTTTAAACATCAGATGTAAGCCATAAATACAACAATGTTGGGTTGCCTTTTTGTAAAAAAGTCACTTGACTGACTGGAACCATAGGATCGTTGCAGAGGAAAATCCATTTATCAACTTGTTAAGTATTGATTTATGGATTTTTTAAATTGCATTACTACCAAACAGAAACACAAGCCATAGAGTTTGGCTGCACCTTCTGAGTAGGGTCCATTTCTAGAAAGAAAGAAAGTCACTTTCGGCTTTTCCCGTTTAGGGGTCGCCACAGCGAATCATCACACTGACGACTCGCATGTTGACATTTGGCACGTATTTTGCGCCGGATGCCCTTCATGAAGCAACCACGATTCGAACCTGGGCTGCCTTAACCACTAGCCTACCAGGGACGGCTCTGAGTAGGGTCCATTTCTAAAGGGGTTTAATTAAAGGTTAATAAATAAGTTACTAATGCGTACTAACAAATTATAAGTCATTAAAATGAAAACCTTAGGGTTGACAGCTTTTAGATAATCCTACTCCAACATTACATTTTGCTTGTCTGCGTAGTTTTTGTCTCTCTCTCATTAGGGAGACCCCACTCCTATGTCCTGGACTAAAATCAATTTATAAACAGCTTATTAACATTTACAGCTGCAGACTTAATGGACTGCGGAAACTTTTATTAGCAATTTATTAACATATTTGCAGGTGACTGGTAGACCTTTGCTAATGATTGAGAAACAATTACCCATTATTGTGATTCTAATGTTTATCTGCTCCTGATACTGTATTAGAGTTGGTAAATGAAGCCAGGTACTGCTTATAAACCTTTTATGTATGGTGACTTATTAGTGTTACTGAGATTTTTCACAAGCTGGCAACCCAAGATTTGCCAATTTGCCCTCATCTCAAAATCTCAGCCGTTAAAGAACTATCTGTCCAACTGGGACAGGGAGACAATGTTTGTTTTCTGTAATTTGTGGAATTGACCCACTAAACCTCAAAAACAAGCAAAACAAAGCTAGAGATGAGCAGAATACATTTTACCACAAATTCATTCTTTATTTCTAATGGCTTATGTGTATGTTTGACCTTCTCCAAGCAACCAACAATTACAGGTTAATGGTGCTGTTGTGTAACAGCACAAACAGAGGGAGAGTAAATGTCAATGAACCGACTCCATTAACATTTACAGAAGAGGATTAGGGCGACTGTACAAAACCAGAGTTCTGACTTGAACCTCAGTTCTTAGAAAAAAGTCACTCTGTATTGTGATTAAAGTCAGAAGTCAAATTTTGTACAGTGGCCCTGATCCTTTTCTGTAAATGTGATTTGCACAACAATATTGACAACATTTACTATCATTAGCTATAAGCTACTGACCAGACCAAGAACGACGCTCACAGCAAAACCTCTAACAGAGTGAGGCAAGTTTGTTTTATTGCATATAAATAACACTTATTTCTTCTTTCAGAAGTTACATAGTCACATTGAGTTTTGGTTGAATATGCTTTAATACAGCGATTTGCGCTCAAGCTAGATGTGTCCATCATCAGGACCATCAGTGTCTACCAGAGTTTGGCACTGTGTTACGCTGACTCACCAGTTTCCCTGGATAAATACTGCGAGTTGGCTGATGCACTCAAACAAACACAGCAGATGTTAGAGTAAACATTTGAATAGTTTTAATTACTGCCATGTGAAGACATTTTTCCAACGACTGAAAAATGACGCTACGCCAAATGAAACACACTCTTTGGCACTGTGGGTTTAGAGCATAAAACCAAGAACATGATTTATCATTCGGAGGAACACTCTGCTTCTGTTTTACCAAATGCAGATCGACACTCGCATCCAGTTTTGGCTTCTGTCTTTTATATTTCAGGTTGCGCTCTGCACTGTAAGTTTTTGTTTTACCAGCCTCACAGGAGTGAGTGAATTAAAGTGAACCACAGTGTGCTTCTGTAGGCCCCTCTGCAGGAAGAACATTTCAACACATACACCAGACCCTTAAGATCTGACACCCTTTCAGATATCCGCATTAGACCCTATAATCTAATTCCTGGCTATCCTCTTACAAATCTAATCATGACACACCACTCATATTCAATATCACCAAACCTCCAGCCTTTTAGTTTGGCCTCTCAAACCACTGTGTAAAAGCTTCATCATGGGCCATGCTGATGAAATTACCCCTATTATCCCCCCTCTCTCTTTCTCTTTTTCTCCCCAACTCTCACTCCATCCATTTTGTCTTACTTGAAGGAGTGTGCAGATTTAATTTACTGCAGGACTCATGAGCCACTTAGTGCAATCTCTCTTTGTGTGCAAGGATTGATTGATTAGGCCTTATCTTGTTATCTGGGTCTGTGGTCGTTTTGATAGGCCTGTTTGTTCTCTCACTAGTCTCTGTCTTTCTATCTGTATCCCTTTCCTTTATGTAATTTTATGCCTCTGTCTTGTGTGTGTGTGGGTGTGTGTGTGTGATGGCCTGCAGCTTCTCTGTCTACTTTTCCTCCAATGTGGAAATCAGACACTGATAAGGATGGATTGTCTTGCAAGATCAGAATTAGGAAATTACATGCTTTACCCGTGGCAGACTCGCACCCCTCCCTCTCTGTCGGCGGACTGCGAGCCGATATTGTTTCTCAGAATTTGCTCAAATTGCTTGGCTGTAATTGCCAACTAAGTAAATACTCCACTGATGCTGTTTCAGCCATAAGGCACTGTCATGTTCACTGTGAGCCTGTTGTTTTGTCATTGTGGCTTTTATTTGTTTTACTTTCATTCATAAATACTGTTTCAGGGATGAAGAACAGGCTGTTCTGGCGTTTGTGGCTACCTTCTAATAAATGAGAGTACTTGGTTTGCGAACTGTCCTGAAAAACTGGAAACATCTGTGCAAGAAGGGTCATTGGTTTGAGGATGAAAATGATGTGAATCCTACGCTGTGGCCTTCACATCTCCAGACCTCAGGCCAGTCAAACACCTATGGGTGATTTTTGGACTGATGTGTTAGACAGCGTCTCCAGTGCCATTGTCAAAACACAAATGAGGGAATATTTTTTGGAAGAACGCTGTTCATCCCTCCAGCAGAGTTCACTGAAGCTGTTCTGATGGCCCATCACCATACAAAGGCCTGTGAAACACCAAGCCGACAGTCGGCCATCAGTGAGCATCTGTCGCCCTCGTCTTTGCGGTGTGTCCCTGCACTGTTGGCAGCTTTTCAGCCAGTTCGGCATGTTGAATTGGTGGCATCCTTTTATCAGATGTACTCTAGATTAGAAGCAGCTATAAATGGCAGCTTTTTTGTTTACAGCTTGTACCGGCAGTCAAGCTCTTTTTCTGAATGGCAAATACATTTACCACCACCTGCTGGTCGGGGGAACTAGTTCTGTCATGCAGGCACATAATATATGTTCAGTGTGTTCATGTGCCACTTTTTCCACTCATCTGGCCCAGACAAAGGCGACGGACACAACAGTCGGCCTGTGTTGCTCATGCCGGCTTGGTGTGTCTCTGCATTAAGACACTTTGTTGGGTTTTCTTTCATTTGTCACCCGTCAGTGGCTTTCTTTCTGTAAGTTATTAGAATTTCATAGTTGTTTGGATGGGATGAAGTGGATATCCATCCAACTGTTTTATGTGCTTTTTCAATTTGTGTTGACAAAATCAGAAAATGTTAGTGCTTCGTGTCACATCAGCAGTACCCAGAGCATCTTACCAAGTTGCTGAATGTGCTCATTAGTCAGCTGATGCTAGCTTTGGACTGGAGGCTGCATTTTGAATTTGTCACAGCCGGGCATCTGTGTGGTTTGTGTTGTTGCTAGGAAACAGGATGTGATGAGTAGGGCAAAGAGCAGTTAGGAGCATCTTATGGTGTCGGTTTTGAGAAGAAAAATTAGGTAGAGTAGCTTAAAAAGTAATTTGTGCTACTCTGCTTCATTGCACACAGACATATATGTTTAGTGATAAATATAATGGAAGCAGTAAAGATATCACCAAAATATGCTGTTACAGACGGGTAACCAGTGAAAACAGTAAACATTTGCTTTTTAAAGGTCAATAAAAATAAGCTATTTGTTGTTGGTAAATATGTTAATAGTTCCTGGAGGCATGGAACCATATCGAAGACTGTTTAATTTTATACTTTCAGGAAAAATCAAATAAATGAATTTTGAATGACGTGGCACAATGTTACTCCGACTTTGGCAGAACACGCTGACCGACTTTTTATGATGTTGACTGTTCTGACATTTCGCCTCATCCTGCTCTCACTCCTGCTTTCTGGTGTAAAATCCCTCCCACTGGCACCACACCTAGACCTTTCCTCTCCTGTTCACCCATGTCTCCTGTCCCAACACCAGTCTTGACCTCTTCATCCTGCTTCACCCCTTTGTAAGCTCAAGCCATTCTCCTCCTTTCTCCTTCACTTTTCCCACCGTCTGTCTCAACCTGACTCGTAAACACACTCATTTCCATACACACAGTTGGAGCGGCAGGTTCTCTCTAATGACGTCCTCAGAGTATAATTAGTCTGGCCAATTAACAGCAGTAACGATGCTTGCATTCATTATGTCAAATTACACTGTGCTGACAAAGTGTCAACTCAGCTTCGCTCACCTGCTGAGGGTATCTGCCTGTTTGTTTGAATGTGTGTTTTTGCTGGCTTATTAAATCCTACTTCATCATTCCAGAAATGAAGAATGTCCTACCAGTTTCTTCACTGCATGTACACACACACACAAACACGTACACGCATTCAATTAACACGCTTGCAGTTGTTCTGTTTTTCTGCTGCCTGTTGTCGTGGCAGTGCTCTTGTGGCCAGGAATAAGGCCTGTGAAACCAGCTGGATCAGTACATTGCATTATTAAATCATGTATATTGATTTTCTGTGTGTGTGTGTGTGCCCAGTGTTATTAAATGTTATACACTCAGTTGACAGTTTATTATTGTTACCTAGCTAAAACTAATGTGGTCTAATACACAGGTCCTGCAGTAAATCCTCCTTCATGAAGGTGATAATGTTTAGTTTTTGTTGAAACTGTTTTAGTGAGGTGTTAATTCAACTGTATGGTTCTTTTGGAAGATGAAACTACTGCATTAAACGGAGGTGTTTCTATTATTTAGCCTAGTCTCATTGTGCCACATGTCATGCTGCAATATCCTGTTTTATTTTAGCAACTCTTGCACTTCCTGTTTTCACTTATGGTGTCCCTTTCTTTGCCGTCAGGTTGGCCTTTGCCTTCCTATGTTCTCGTTTGTGCCAGTCCACCAACCTCTCCTCCACACACACCTGTTGCAGACCACTCCCCCTTAGTATTTATACACCTCCTTCCCTTTGATCAGCACCAGATTATTTTCAGCATCTCTCCTTAGAGATCCAGCCTCTTGCTGTGCTTAGAACTGCTTTTCCTATATGTCAGGTTTTGGTAATTATATTGCAACTATGAGTAAATTCACACAGTTACATGATAATACAGGTTACATTCATATTTATGAACTTAAACAAGGACACGATCCAAGCAAAGGACAGCGACCTGAGAAGTCCTGTGACAGGTAATTAGCTTGTGAAGTGACATAGACAAGCGTGCAGGAACCCTGACAAATACACAAATACAAATGTACACACACACACACACACACACACACACACACACACACACACACACACACACACACACACACACACACACACACACACACACAGTGGAGGCAGAGCTGGCTTGCTCTCTTGATAGGCAATTAACTTACTTCAGACACCTCATCAGCAAGTGAACAAAAATCCCCTTTAATCGGACACACAAACACGTACACGCACGTCCTCGCAGCTTTGCATGTGCAGTGTTCATTGCAGCATTGATATGCAGCGTGAGCGGGAGAATCTGTTCCCGTTGCTAGCGCCTTAGCATGGCTAAATTTGAAATACACATTCAGGCACACACAGACACTCATCGGAGGGATCAGGGGGCAGATTATTCGTCAGGAGTCCCGCTGAGTTAAGTAATCACACTCGGGTGTTTAATTACTAACGAGAACCTGATGATGCTCTTTAATTAACACAACACTAATTGAAGAGTGCTGGCGAATCACAGCTCTCAGTCCTGTCTGCTACGTGAATAATTAGAAAGCAGAGGTTTGTGGGCGAGGAGCCTCCAGCTGTAGTTGGGTCAAAAGCAGGTTGCTTTTGCACCAGGAGAATCATTTTGGCTGAAAAATGGCTGCTATGGAGGGAAAACAAGGCAGAAGGTACAAACTATATAAGGTTCATGTCTTCAATTTAGAAACTGTATACTGGATTATACTGGATTTGGTTACCTTCACAAAAATAATGTTCGGTCACATTGTCCCTACTGAGTTTCCTCAATGCCAGTCATGGTTTGGCTGCTGTGACTGAGAAACAGGTACTGAAGTCTAGCATGGCTAAATTTGAAATGTACTATGACAGTCCTGTGAGATGGAAGTGTCTAACATGTTTTACAACTGATCTACACACATTTCAAACCTCACCCAAGTCTCTCAAAAAAAGCATAAATAAGTAGTCAAGTTAAAAGCACAGTGTTTTGCCCCTTCGCTGTCACTATGGGACTGGGTATGGTGAGACTTAGGTTGATCCTATGGTGCAATAATCATGTTGTATCTTATTTGTCTCATTCAGAAGTATTAAATTAACAAGCTGAGATCTTATTACTGACTATATATGAATTTTACACTGGAAGGTTGTGTAGGGATGTTTTGAAGTTGTAAATGTTGCCTCTATTTCAACACAAACAAACCTGCTTTTCAGGAACTGATGTCCTGTAATATTGGGAACACACTCCCTCTTAGCAGCTACAGGAAACCGTGGGACTTGGGTCTGCCAAAAATATTCAACTTCTTTTTTTTCCCCAACTGCTGAAAGCCAAGCCACAACTGGAGAGCTTTTTTAATCCTCTGCTCAACACAGATTTTCATGTTTCATCAACAGGATGTTGGAACATAATAACCATAATTTACCATGAATGTACAAACATTCGCAGAGCGGTTTGTGTGAGAAGCTGGTAGGACATCTGTGAGACTGTTGTTAACAACTGAGTAAACTTTGTTGAATCCTTCCTGCATCAGTGAAAAAGCTAAATATACCATTGTAAGAGTTGACAGGATTTTGATTTGACTGGGTTGATTAGTGTCTTTGCTAAAGTGGGGCAAGAAGTTGAACATTTTTTATGGCGGGTGGGGCAGGGCAACACTGAGGAAGGCTTAGTGTTTTGTTAATGAGGATTACTGCACAAACCGGTGAAAGACAACTAAGCTGAGCGTCACCGTCATCAAACCAATTTAGTGCCTGGCTCCTATTTAGAAGGATTATCAGACAATGTTATTATCATTACAACTGTAGCAACGAGACTGAAGCTATTCTCGTCTGTTATTTTACACTGCATGGCTAATACAGCCGCTAGTGTTTGCATGTCTGCTCTGCTACTCACAGTATCATGTTTATACATCCAGGAGACCTCATTGTGTTAAATGTGTGATGCTAACATTGTTAGCGGTGTACGAAAACGCCAACAGTATTAAGTGGTTCAGAATCTCCTTCTACTTGAGCAGGAGGAAGATTAACCTGAGAACTGCCGCCATCTTTCCCCCCTCTCAGAAATCTGCTGCTGTCTGTTCATAGGTTCCACATGGGAAAAGGACAAAGGTTTAAACAGAGGGGGGAGTTCAAAAGATAATTAAGGAGGAACAAACAGGAAAACTATTGAGGGAGTGGAGGGATTGGGAACAGAGAGGATAATAGAGGAGTGGAAGCTACCTTTGTGTCTCAAACAAGTGGATCAACTCAACTGTTTCTCAAACACCATGAATATGTATTATCAGGTTATTCATCCGGTGTCATTGTTCCCTTTCAAATGGTGTCCCACCAGTAGTATACCGAGAGAGGACAAAAGGAAATAAAAATGTAACAAAAAAATGACAGAGCTGTTCTTTTTACGACCATGCAGGTTCCTTTGTGGTATTATAGGACTCTTCGCTTCTATCCAAAACAATAATGCCATCTTTTGAAGAAACAGCTTTAATTAACATGTATTTGAATAATCAGATTACTGTACATTA